>NW_019211459.1:29929664-29933679 GCF_002443255.2 Varroa destructor
ATTTGTTAAAAACCAGCTCATCATTGCAATAATTTGCATATTTCCTACTTATTTACCAGTGACTTCCCAATCGTCAAGAAACTTGGCCCATCCTGCACATATCTGGTGTCTTCACAAAGGAAACACATACTTGAACTTTAGCTACAAAGTAATTATATATCCGTCACTCTTTACGATCTTCTTTCATTTCTCAATCGATTCAACTACCCTACCTAGCCAGAAACTCAAAACATAATGGTGAAAAATTTTTGGTGCTATATACACTGTCAAATGTGAATGGTTACCAATTGCCCTTGCCAGTTATAGAAAAAGGTAGTAATCCGTCAGCGCTGGCTCTGGAAGGGATGATGGGAGCAAAAGGGCCTCCAACTCTAGCTTGTGCAAGTCTGCTTTAACGACTTTTTGTCATGTGTACCTGGCATTGATTAGGAGAACGATGATTTTGCCTTATCTGTTGGGTCTTTTTTTTTTTTCGATACTTTGTTTTCTTAATAGGATGGGCCATATGCTAAAGTTTTTCAACACTCTTGTGTGTCTTAAGAATGGGCAGGGTGTAAGACCCGTCCGGTCCCATCTAACGAAATCATATCCTATCTTAGACGTACACTCGCCTTAGTTTCGGGCATATATCAAAACTACCTACTCCCTATTTATTTTATTTCCATTTAAAGTCACCACTTCTAATCATCCATAACAATTTTACGTAGGAGCCTTCTGCTGCCGGCTGCGTACTGCTTGGTACTGCGGGAGATGCTGAGAGATTAGAAACAGTCTAGTTTCATTGTTATTTTTATTCAGCTCATAAGTCACGCAAACCATGAGGTGAAGCAGCGATGACACCTATCGAGGATGTGTGGCCACGAAACCGAGGAGGAACATTTGCACTTCACGATTTTTGTGGCAGCATTCAAAGAAACCCCAAAGCTGAATATTTTGTGGCACTCCAGTTCGAACGAACCTGTCGCCAGGCGTATATATATATATATACGTCTTGTATTAAATATATATATATATATTTAATTACCAACCTTCTTTCAAACGAAGTTCGGTTACGTTATTCACGAAATCTTTGAGCCGTCGTTTATCTGCCGGACCGCTCCAATATACACCTATTTAAACGCTAGATAAGTCAGTTCTCCCGCAATGATGCAATGCTGACATACCGGCCGCCTAACCAAGAAAGCAGAGAGGCGGTGTCGGTTAATTTTTCGGTGTAATCACACTGATTTCCTGATAAAAACTGGCGTACGTAAGGAAAGCAGTGATTATGGATAAAATATTTTCTCTCGTTTAGTATTGTATCGGTTGTTATGTTCAAATTGTTCGTAGAAGGTTGAAGATTTATAGGTTGATCATATTGAGCTCCCTACGGCGACAGGTTCTTACAGCGATGTTGAAATAGCGGTATCTAGGAACGTTAAAGAAGCAACAGCGAAGAATCAGCTATAAAAAATCTTAGTGAGTTAGCGAGCATGCAGAAACATTGAAGATCCAGTTGGAAATCTCGGATTTTGATGACTGAAGCTAACGATGAAACGCATCGGCGTGTGTAGTTCTCTATTTTGAAAGTTAAAGAGCCTACTAAAAACCTAGTGTAGCTGTCCAAAAGCGCTTTAGCTATAAGGTGTAGAGTTGAGTTTGTATGCTGTGAGTAGAATCAACTAAGATTAAACCTTAAATGATATTTAAGCCAAATATTCCTATTTTCTTTTGCAATAGCTAGATAACCTACTTTCTTCTAAATCATCGTTGCCAGCTCAAAACACAAATATTCCTGATAAATACCCCCAGTAGTTTATTGACAGAACTTTTAAATGAGTTCAATGAATTATAAAATGTATGTTTTCTCAACTTTAAAATTATTAGTAAATTTACAATGCATTCGTGTAGCTGAAAAGATCGATTAGTCTAAGAATTTTCGAGATTTTAAAAATTTGTCATCACAATATATTTCCGCCAAAAATGTTCAATAGATGCTGATGATTGTTTGGAACGTAAATAAAGGTCATAAAGTTAAATAATAATTACAATCAAAATAAAATAGTAATAAACAATTTTCCATTGAAATCATTGGCATAAATTACATCAGCACTTCGATATGCATTGTTATTGTTTTTTAAATAAGCGTGTCAAGATCTATCTAACGCAACTAAAGTGAAACTACTACGATGACCCTAACACAATTATAGTACACCGAAAGCGAAACATACCAGAAAGCTTTAAATAAAATGTCGAATTCAGAAAGAGTGTTTAGATTTATTAAATTAGATGACTTCTAACGCGTTTTCCTGAAAAAGAAATTGAACTTAGGATCAAGATTTCTACGAAATTTGAGCCCTAAAAGGAGGAGTAACGTATACTCTAGGGAGATTTTCTAATCCTTACCTTTTTGGAGATAAGTTGAGAAAAGTGAATCTCAAATATCCGCCCGGTGGCGTCACTTGGGCGAAATTCATAACGTAACTGTTCCATAAGTGAGCTCAATTGTGTGCTTTTCGTACGAGAGAGCGTCCTAAAGCACTTTTGATGTCGAATTCACTTGTTTTGGCTATCTAAAAATTTTAAAGCAAATAAGTCGAACTCTAGAAGGCATGGAAGTTAATAAATATTTTGAGATATTTGAAACACTGCTTAGTTGTACATAGATAGTCATGTGAATCATAAATGGGTATCGGCTCTCGCCGTTATGAAAGAACACTAAGGAAATTGTAAAAGAAGCTACTGCCTTAGCTTTCTAAAAGACAAGACACTGTATAGGAAATAATTCTAAGCAGATTCGTAATCAAAAGGAAAAGCCTTTACAAGTCACATTCGATACCGAAAAGTAATGCTATGGGACCCCAATTACGGCACTGGATCAGACGACACGAAATGCTTTGTTACGCACTAGATCGTCGACTGAGATTTAGTGTCTATCCCTTGAATAAAGTAAGTGGCCTGTCAGAGACAGAAAAGTGTTTCTTAGAGGATTTCGATAGTGCACGGAGCACACAGTAGCTTACGAGTGCTGTCTGGAGGCAATACTGATACTATTTTCATCATTAATCTTTTGCTTAAGGTTCGAGTTTTTCCTTAAAATGTTAAGATGGACTATATAACATGCTATTAAAAAGTAATCCTCTATCTATAAATATCAAGTGAGTATATCTCAACGCATACTCAAATCTTAAATTAACGATGCTGTTTACAAACGAATTCAGTTAGACCCATTTTTTAATTTTTTTAAATTTTAATACTACTTTTTCTATCCCATATCACGTAGTCAGTAAATTTACGGCACGGTTGTCGATATATCTAAGCAATTTTCTGTACGAGTTATGCTTTTTATCGCAAATGGAAGCAGCGAATCGGTGTGCAGTTCCCGTAGATATATACTCTTTATGTACAAACAAAATGGGGTGTTTGTGGTCGAAATAGAGAGACTTAGGTAAAATAGACTAGGAAAGACGCGGTTCTTTACGTATTTTGGCAGTTTGCATTGGATTAAATAATTCACAGGCTTATAATTTAGTCCTGTTAACATATTTTAACGTCGAACTGTGTTTAAAATAACGTACGACTATATGTTACACAACTTTTGCGTAACATTCAGGTCGAGCAGTTTCCTATAGTTGCGACCTTTATGATAGAATTAGGGACGTGATCTTTTTTTTATCAGATTCCTCATAAAATTCCATATCAGACGATGTGCCCCGAATTTTTGCTATCGGCTTCCGTTACTCTTTGGAACACTTTTTTTGACTTGCCTATTTGTAACAGTAAGCAAAACTCCTGGGATTTTTTGCCTAGCTTATGTCAAATAACTTAATTACCTGTATCCAAGCAACCCACTTTAAAATATTTTTCATTATAATCAATTTGTGGCATAGAAGTTGCCTTGTTTGCCGTCTGAGCAGTAAGCGCCATCCCCAAGGGGTTAGAAACCTAAATAAATTATATGTTTAGAAAATCTAAACAATTACAAAACATAAAAAAACAAGGAAGTCGTATTCAAGCAACAATATTTCACATATAT
>NW_019211459.1:29933779-30196940 GCF_002443255.2 Varroa destructor
TGCCTATTTTGTGCAAAGTTATTTTCTTTAAGATAATCTTGAGGTATTTTCCGTGGCATATAATAATAAATATCGGCGTAGTGTTGGACTAACTTGTCCACTTGAGCTAAAGCTTATAGGCGTGGCACCCAAATTTCTATGAAACAGAATCTCCTAGGTCAGTCAAAAGCCATACCAAAAATTTATATTCTTCAGCTTTTTCTAGTTGCTTCTAGCTACCGATTTACACGTGTCATATACTAGATAATCACTGGTAAGGATAAGCCAATTTGCACTCCTGAATAATGATTGAATTTTATGTTGGTTATAACATAAGTCGCAGATTCAAAGCTAATTCCTATTTTAAGCATGTTCTTCAATCACGACGTTGTCATCAATCTTAGCTTAATTTTGTCGACGTATAAAGAGCGTTTAGTATTGCATTTGATATAATTAGTGATTTCCACATTATATAATACAATATAATAACACAATTTGTTTCACTATAGAAAGATACAAAAACATATCACACACAGACCGTTCTCCAAGCAAACACATAATGAGTATCTTGTTTGCCTTCACTGCTCCGGATATTCGCTTGAATATTTGGAAAGGGGTACCTTGCTCTGTCGTGATCTATGTACTATTTTATTCCAGTAATTAAAATGTATCATTGTGGTCGTTACATTATGTCCTCTTATTACAACATTAGGTAACTTATTGTGTGAAGATTGTGTTCTTTTTAGGATCGTGGTTTTATGCCTTTCGTAACAAATGTTCTACAATAGAATTTTTGTTGGAGGAAAAAGGATGTATTGCGTATACAGTTTTAATAAGAGCTGAACAGAATCAAGTTAGTGGTACAGCATTGTCCACGATTTTGGAAGAAATAGCAGATATGAAAATTTGAGTGCATTCCGAAGGTCATTCCGGGGGAGATTAAAACAGACATATAGCAACTGCTACCAAGCAAGACACTGATTTCAAAGGGAGTTCCATTTGAGGTCGTAAAAGTGTTAATAAAAAGCAGGCCTGAACTATTCAGAGACCTTACATATAGACTGTTCAAAAATAGCCGGTTCTCCGACGCGTGGGAAGAAGCAGATTTGAATCTCATACTTTTGATTGAAATCATCAAACCGTGTAAGACGGTACGTCGACTTTATCTCCCTCTACACGCGACAGAAAGAAAAGGTCATAAAAAATCTAATGATTATCACGCTCAAAACAAAAATCGAAAACAGCTTTGTGTCGAGTTTAAGGAAAAGGGATCTCTTTCTACTTACGGATATTTTTCTTTATATCTTATTAATAAAACTTAAGTACGGACCATCAAAGACAAAGGATGTTGGCGGGTGTATCTCAGGTATCTGTACTACATGTCCCGTATAATCCAGCGCGATGACATCTTTAATTTATCGGACCTACCACGGGAAGTCAAATATGTAGCACATGCCGATAACCTGTTCCTGCTGGTTAGTGCCCAAAGGAAAAACATTTTGGAGGATAAGGCAATCTGTGTGCTAACCAGGATAAGGTCTAGATAGAGAACCGTTTCCTCGAGTTTGCATCAGTAAGTAATGTTCCAAAAAGCGACCTTCTGGGTGAGCGAAAGCTTCATTTTAATTAAGAGAAAACTTAGGTTTGTCGGAATCATCCTCGACATATGACTCAGAAGAAATAGAGAGGTAAATTATGAAGCAGGAACCCCGTGAAGAACGCTCTGAATCTTGCGAAGCTTACGTCCAGGGCAAAAAAACATCTGAGAGTGAATGATGTCTATAGGTGATAGTGGCCGAACCCTTTGCACTTTGCGCTGCTCTTCTCCGGACTGATATCGAAAAAAAGACGAACTTCACTTTCCGCATAAAGAGCAGTAGCAATCAGAATAACCCTCGCTTATCGAATGACCTTTGCAATGGAACGATCAGCCATGTTAGCCTTGCCAGAAGCCCATTTTGGTACCTACTTGGTAAGGACAAGTCGAGACCTGGGAAGTGGACCCCACGGCAGCACGGACGGCTACGGTATGGAAGTGGTAATGAATGCACCCGAGATCCACTTGAGATATGATTCCTAGCACCGCCACATGGTGTAACAGGCCATACTGAGACTTCACGTATCATGCGACCCAAGTTTTGACTGGCGACAGCCAGTTTCAGATATATATAGCGAAAATTGATTAAACAGAGATGACTGCGTACGTTTTCTGCATGTCTTCAGAGAACCGGGTTAAACATACGGTTACATGTAATGCAAAAACATATGGCGTATCATAAAATCCTACATTAGACGACGATTGGAGAAGTCGTGAAAAGCATGAAGTCAAATGACTCATGGGTAGGTGACATAACTTTTCCCAATGGTATCATGTGAAACAAAAGTAAAATGCAATGATGAATCGAAAGGTCTGAAACGGACCCAAAAATAGAAAAGGTGCCAACGGTACTCTGCTAACTCAGCGTCGACATTTTAAAAAAGTACGGTAAGTGTTCTGAGCTTTGCAAGAGTCGCCCAGGAAAATTGCGGTTAGTGGAAAATCGTTCTTTGCCCTACGGAATCAACAATAATAAGGTGTGAGCGCCTTTTAAGTTTAATGATAGTTCATTACTTGGGGTTTACTATAAACTGTTCAAAGTAAGAAGATATGTGGTTGAAGAAGTCTCTTGCATGTACCTTACGCTCCAGTATGTGATCAGTAAATAAATAATGCTGTTTTAATGTCATCTCTAGCTAATGAATCAACTGTACCTTGGAGGAATGAGAATACAATCCTGCAAACTGCTTCTCAATAAGCAGAGTTGGTGGGAACGATGTCGACACCATTAAGTCAACATCCGCACTGCTCCGTATTTGGGGGCTGTTGTGACTTATCCTTTCGTCCAATTAGTGATCTCCAAGGCCTCACTTTATTTGCGAGTGAGCTAGTCTTTTCGAATCTTTTGACCAATCGCCTCAGTGTTACCTTCGTCAGCGAGAAGTGCCGGCCGTATTCTGTGTGACATTTACGAAATGTCAATGTAATCGATTCCTCATTCCGACTCTACGTATACATAGCGTTCCAGCATCGCGAAGTGCAAACGCTGTATTTATCACTCGACAATACGTTAGCCCTGGCTTGTCTACAACAAAAAGAAAGATGTATATATACAAGTATTTATCTACTCTTTTATATTAGTAAAACTGTATCCGTATGGTTCCTCGTTCATGTCCGTGCATGTATCTGTCCAATTCAAATCCATATCACTACACTTATTTTTCATGGAATGCTAAAACCTCATCCTGGGTGAGCCTAGAGTGCTTAAAACAGAGTCAATTCGACGAATACCTTCTTCTGTGGATAATTTCAATCCTTTATAGAGTGTGATGTTAACTTAAACAAAATTGTGATTTCTGCAATTTGATGAATGTAAATAATTTGTAAAAAGTTTACATGGAAAAGTTATTTGTTTTTGAGCTTTATAAGATTCACGCAACGTTGAATTTGAGTAAAGTTTTCGTTTTTTTTTATATGTTTATTGTTTAGCAATAAAATTAGGATATCTTGCTGAAATATTTAGGAATCGGTGGAACATAAATTATCGAGGCATACGGTTCATAATCCTCAAAAGGATGAATACTTTTCCGGGAGTGGGTTCCTTCTTCCATGGAGAGTATTGGTAATATGGGCAAGTTTATCATCCTTAGCGGCTTGTTTGATCGATAATTTCTCAAATATGCCCACTGGCAAGTTCATATAGATCTCCTCGGTCATTCATTTCTCTTGCAGCTCTGCACAATAAGCAAACATTGAATTTGAATGTGATTTTCGATGTTTAACTTTTTTCAATCAAACTGTGATTTTGTTAGGAATTAATTAGATATAGATTATCTTGATTCATATTTTCCAAATGTGTGCATACTTTTTTCCGAAAATCGGGTTTGTTTTTTACAATGAGGAGTCTAGCGCTAATTTGGTTAGTTTTCTTTAAATGATAAAATACGACCCATGTCGGCATATTGTGCACATTACTCTAATAGACGAATACTTTCTCTTGATTCTCTCAATGAGGAAAGCTGATCCTTTTTTGGGAAGTTCCCCAAAAACTGTTGAGAATTTCTCAGAGATCTATATAGAAAAGTTGCTGCTATGGTCATTGTATTGTCTTACATACATATTACAAATTATCGAAAACTGCCTGCCAAAGGTGAATAAAATTCATATGGTACTGTATTGAAAAGTTCTTTATTTTTTAGTCTCTAACAAATAGACGCAAGCATAAACCTTCATTTTTTTTAAATTTCTACTATTCAAAATAAAAATTCTGATTTTTGTTAAAGTGGTTTATAACTTATAAGTACAAACCATATTTTAGACATGCGAACCAAATCTTCTGAGTAAAAAACTCGTTCCGGGGGGTAGTTTTTCTCTAATAGGGTAACATCGTGTTAATTTCGTTAATTTATAAAATGGCTCATGAACTAGCAGTCATATCTTGGAAGCAATATCTTGGTAAGAAGCTTATATTTTTGATTGATTGACTATTTTTTGGCGGCTAGGATTAATCTAAAACGGGATAAATGCATCAAGGTATTGAAGTTGCCTGCTAACATTAGCGAGGTTAGCTCTAGGTTCAAATCCGGATATAGACAGACTTTAAATATCCAAATTAGGTGAATTTATATATATATATATATATTATATCAATGATTCTCATTTCAAGCTTGGCTATTTCGTCAAGTTACGGATTCACGGAATGCGTCAGCATAGGAGAATAACGAAGTTACTAGGGCATTCCAATATGAAAGCGGAATCATTTTAGCAGGGTAACAGACAATAAACTAACCGCACCAAGGTAGTCAGCTCAATGATATAAAGTAAGGAATTCGCGAACTTAAATATTATAACCGTAACTAAACAACTGCAATTAAGTAATGACCAACCACACTGCAATCAAATAATGGTTTATGTCAGCTTATCAAATATTGAAATAGATTGATGATAACAGACCGGCGGCAATGGGAGGATGAACAGTTGGAGATTAATGCATCAGGTTAATTACAACGAGGTAATTGTAAAGGTACAAGTATATCTGCAATAGAATTATAGTTTATGTTAAAAGGGCTTTTTTTTTGACTTTTGGTCCGGGGTGCCTCATAGCATTCATAAAGCGAATCAAATTTATTCGTTTTAGAGCAGGGTAGTAAGATACTTACGCTTTAGAAAAAATACGGTGATTCCAAGAGAATAACAATTGTTATGTACCATTGTATTATAACCACTAGTAGGTTGTTGGAAACATCAACGAATCAAGTTAGTTAAGTTAATCAATGATAAAACGAAGCCTGTGTGTGTCTACTATCTACTAAAACGCTTTAACTCTTCTGAGTCGCTAGAGTTGTATCTTAGAGTGAGCTGTGTTTAAAGTTGACCGGGTTAACTAAACACTTTTTTTTTCGGAAAGCAGTTTTGTCATCCCTATAGAGCATAGCACTGATTCGGGCAAGTTGACCCGCTTTTAACGATTTGAACAGTTGACAAGTCCTAAAAAGTTGCTTGTCTTTCATCAAATTTGAACTAACTTGAATTGTCGATTTTTTGCTTTTTTTTGCGATTAGCATGTAAAATTGTTATTTTCGTAGACATTGTCGGGAATCGATTAAAATACGTAAAAAATGGAAAATGAATAAATTGAAACAGGGAAAACGAGAAAAAAAACTACAGTATCGTATTTGGATCATTACTTTTAACGATAAAGCTGCATTTCCATGTCAAAAAAGTATTGGTAATTTGACTCTGTAGACACTGCAGATACCGCAACAGTTTAGATGCCACCTGGGCAGTTCGAATGCACCGGGTTCAACGTAAGTATGTCACAGATTTTTTCCTGTTATAAAAAAAGCTGAAGCGCCACACAACAGACACTACGGTAGTTATCGAAAAAAAAATTTAAGCAAAAAGGTAGTTGAAAAGGTTGGCAATTGACAAAACACGACGGTGAAAAATACCGTAACTGAGAGTGTGTTTTAGTTGGCTAAGGTTTCAGAGTGGCACATGATTTTAGATGTAAAATTTGTCGGAGGTTATATTGGCTGTTTATTTTAAAATTGAGGCCAGCAATTTTTTTGTGGAAGTAGATGCATCCGAAAAAGATGGATCCAAAATACGGTACCCACATGCATATTTCTGGGACTTTTTTATATTTTTGAGATTGTCTCTGAACAAAAACTGCCATTTCAAAAAAATTACTGCATATGATAGAAGCATTATTTTTGACAGTCATGTTTATCCAATATAAGCGTCATCCGCCGCAATTATATCTTTAGTTCAAAATCTAATCCACTTAGTCATTTTCAAAACATTCTTTCTTTAATCCGTAAATAGTTTTTAATCGTAAGGGTGGGTTAGGTGTTATATGTTTTTTTAACCTATTTGAAGGGCTGTTTGAGGAGTGTGCGCTGCACACAAAAAGTTCCAGTGGAATTAAATTCTGAGCCGATGGCGAACCAAAGATCTCCAAAATGCCAGGGCTCGAAGTAAGCAATATATATTCAGAAAAAGGCGCGAAAAGTCTCAAAAAGACTAAGCTTAGCTGGATGATCCAATTGGCAATCGATATCCTGCCTTTTAGTACAGCCATTAATTATATATATATATATATATATATATATATATATATATAAACAAAATACGGCTTTTCGGATCATTTTAATTAATTTTCGATACATTTAAATCTAAATTCTATTGAGGATTTCCGTTTTACTCCTGGAAATTGTTTTCGAATTTTTCGGAGGCAACATGAAAATTGCTAATAACATGAATCATCGCATTCTGGCAAAAAAAGAGAGTTTCAAACATGACGTGCTGTTCTTCGCCACCATAAATCTATATTGCTTTATGATAAGCTAGTTTCTCTCTGATACCAAGAGTAGTGAGCGAACATTATGACAAAGACCCTACGAGGGTTTGTTCGAGCTTGAATGTTCCGTCCTGTAAATCCCAGTGAAAGAACCAAAGAATTTGGACAAAAAAATAAGGTGGCTTCTAGAAAACATTATCAGAAGAAACCGGATCACAGCCATAGGGTAACTAAGGAAGCTCTGAAGTACGTTAGGCGTGGCGAATCACTCAAATGGCATGGTTACATAATTGCACTAATATGACAGAGTTACTGTAAAAGATAGAATTACTATAATGAAATAATAGAACTGAGTTTCCATAAAAATTGCAACCGAATAATGTAGGAATGAAATTAAGCAATAGTTTAGGTTATGCGAGATGTAACGCTAATCATATTAGGACATGCTGATGAAAGTGTCTTGAACAAGGTAACGGGTCAGTTGAACGATAGTAGTTGCGACATTAAGTAAGTACTCGAGCTGTACTTTACATTCATCAACAAATGAGATTAAGTAAATCAATCAACGACAAAGGGTTTGCAGGCCCGTTTATATGATTAACCTTTGTCTCTCTCTCTGTGAATTTTTTGAAAATGTATTGACAAACCCGTTACTTTGTGACACTAGTGTAAGAAGTGTGTGGCAACTACTGAACGTTTTTGAATAGCTCATATCAGGAAGATATACAGACAGAAATCAGTCTCAACATCTGTTATGCGCATACCGATCCCTGGAATAATAATCGAGAATATTTCCTATTGCTTTAATTTACTAGATTGACGAATTCTCAGGTTATCTGCTGGTAATAAAAATGCACGGCTCAACTAGTCAAATAGGACGTTAATTTTATTTTCCACTTTTGGTGGTCTTCGCTTTATCAAACGCTTTACTTCGAAACTAAATAGAAAATTCGGCTTAATCCAATTCCCTACTCAATTGAAATAGGAGAACATGCTTTAACGCTTTAGAAGCTCTTAATATTCTAACGCAGTTACGAAAACCATATTTTAGCAATATTTATAAAACTGTGAGATAAGCACTGACATCTCATTGAATTCGCTGTGCCCTAAGCAGATGTCCTTGAAAATGGCTCTTCGACAAGCTTTAGTTAATGCATGGAAAAAAAATATTTCGGGGCCAAGAGAAACGATTATTAAAGGTGACATCTCTACAATGTGGTCGATAGTTACTATGACGCCCTCTAACGGCAAAAACGCACTAAACGAGCTCTCTTCTCACAGGCGTACTGGACACCCAAGGTATACATTGTTTAATCGTATGCTTTACATAAGTTAACACATATTCTAATTACGCCCTTCTTCCTAGCACCATGATGGAGAGATCCCTTTAGTGTTGTCTTAAAGATAACTTTGTTCCGGTAGAGTGATGATAAGTTCTACTATCGGTAATATCTAAAGGTACGAACGAACCTTTAGGCTGGCTGGATATCTCCTTAAGGGCTTTTGCTTTAAATTTCAGAAACATATCCTACGTCTATTTAGAAATTCCATTTAGAAGCGATCTTTCGACAGTATTTCTTTCGCATTTATAGTAAAAACACTGAATGTATCATTTCTGTTAATTTAAGCTAACTCGAGATTGAACTGTTTAGTCCACTCGTGCAAAGTGGTATAGAATGACGTTTGAAAAGTTGTAGAAACCTTCGTGCATTTTCTAGTGTGTGACAAGAGACGTATGATAGTGCCTTGCATACTATCCTCTACTTACACAGGTCCCTCGCCCATAGATACTGATATTATACCGTACGCATTGCTTTTTCATTAAATTTTGTAAATGTATGTTTTATTTATCTTTTTTATGTCTTTAGCTATTCCTACAGTATGAACAAGCTTTCGGAATTGTTGCTCAAAGTTCAGTCGGAATGGGTTTTACTGGTTCAGATAAGACTGCCCAAAAGGTTTCTCGAAAGTAAAATAAAAAGATAAGATTTCTCCAATAGACCTACGAAATCATATGATAATCGTATGCCATACTAACCGTTTGCCAAAGTTAAAATTTAAGTCAACGATTAGCGCCTGTTTGTAGATACCACAGCAATACATTCAGAGAGATGCGCCTATATCACACCGTTTCCTAAGTGTATATGTATATGCTCACGTTATGTATTTACATTTTCCAAACGCTCTTGAAAGACGCTGGCTTAACAATGGCAGGTACCGCGGTAGATAGAATTTTTTACTGTACTTTCTCTTTTCTTCTTTGAGGATTAGCTCTTTTCGACATCTGAAAGTACAAAAGTGCAATTAGGTTTTCGAATGTATAGTACGCCTTTGATGCGAATCTTTTTTGAAACATAATTGAATATAGGCTTATGATTTTCAAATGTCAGACAAACCCTCGTGTAATCTCTTTTGCCTTCTAAAGGCTTTGTCTAGGGCTTTCACAGCTTCTTTGACTGGTTGTAATCGATAGTTGTTATTGCCATGTAGTAAAAATTAAAAAAAAGAAGTTCTAAGTCACATGCATCGATTGCACTATCGTCACATAGGATAATACCCAGGATGTTTTCGATTTGATATTCGATCGACTTTGATATAATGTAAGAAAACTCACTGAGTTTCAGAAATTAAGGAAATAATTTCTCTTAATTTAGACTTCCATCATCCGCAACGCCTAAACTAGCAGGATAATTTCAGGAATCCCATTCACCTAGATTAAAATTACCAAAGTTTATTATTTACTTATTCGAGATCGAATATGCTGTCCAACCCATGAGTCAGTTGTTTGATATATGCCCTGAGCGTTCGAGCATTGCCCCATCGGGAGGGTCATAAACAAAAAAGGTACTAACTTGTGTACAAACAAGTTCAGCACGTGTCAAATAGTCTGGTATTCTCTACTGAACACATTTCTTTTTTAAATCTGGTACAGCTGTTGGGCGTGGCCATACGGCCGATGCGCAGTAAAATTTAAGCCACCTCGCGTGTCCTTAAGCAAGCAAACACGATGCCCTCCACTGTCACAGGCATCTGCGCTACATACATCCTCCGGTGAACTGCGTTTATACTGTGATACAGGTGAACCTCGTACCGATTACCCTCTAAGGAGGATACGCTCCACGGATGTCGGTAATTGATCGCGCATTGGTACCATCATTGTACTTAATGCGATACATTTAGGACGAAGCTTGCACTTGAATTCGTACTTGCAAATTGTTTTGGATTAACTCGTATAAAACTTTCATGTACCTCAACTTTACTGTTCAAGATATTTTCCTAAAAGAGGTGTTTCAAAGTTCACGATTCGATGTGGAACGACGTAACTTTTTAGGCAACTCCGGTTCCTGGGTTTGCTACTTTCAAGCATACAGGACGAACGGCAACAATAGTCTAAAGATCTAAAGGTGATTCTACATGTTACCGTTATTTCCGCAACTTATACTGCTCGTGTCTTGAACATTCTATTTCTGTTTGTAGGCGCAAATCTGGTAGCCTATGCCTTGTCCTTATCATTATGTTTATTTTTGAGACACGCCGATGATTTGTGATCGTTCTCTTTGTCTCTGTTCAACCACCTGAGTATTGATAATCAGCCTCTTAATTTGAGATCAATGCTATAAGATCTGTTACGGCTGTCGTAGTTGTCGTAGTAAACACACTTTTAAAGTTATTAGAGCATGCTCGAAAGATATTCTCTGCATTAATCACTGGCCTAGCGTGAGGTTTCTTTTCAGGTTGCACAATTTTTTATTTTAGTACACCAATTTCTACTATAAAATCATCTGTAAAACATGTCCCTGACATGAGGCTATCTGGCATGTCGTAACTGCACTTTGCCTAAATAATTTGTATGTACTGAGTCATCCTTGCCTAGATCATTAAAAGATATTTCAAAGCAGCTTAAATGCATCCACTCTCAACAAGTTATGCGTCCCACCTAAAATCCTTTTTGTCATTAAACCATCTTGCGACAATTTCGACACATGTGATATTTATTTTCCTGGGCAATAGAGGGTGAATCATAATTTATAACAGCAGATGTCGTATTCATTTTCACTCCATTTATCGGTACGTTTCAATATAAAAAATTAAATCAATAGAAGGAAACTGCGAGGTTCATTTACTATAGGAGCACAAAGATCTGAGCACGTATCGGACGAGATTGGTAATGTGCGGTGTTAACGAATAACTTAGCGGATAAGAGTTTGAAGCTCTATATAAAAAAAGGTCTTAACTACTAATTGCACTATTTTGTTATGTTAATAATGTTCCTTATTCGCTGTAATCGTATGCCATTGCCAGGACGTTGTTTTATTATCTAGTAAGGCAATTTTTTTTATTTTTATGTATCTGCTTACAATTGAATTTTATATGAAACGGTGGTTTTTAGCCTGATTGGTTTTCGCAGCCGTTTTTTATTTACTTAGTAGCAGTATATTTTCTTTTTTTACATTATTGGAAAAAACTAGTTTTAGCGCTCATAGTAGTATAAGGCAATCGTTACAATTTTAACATTAGCCTTATTTACATATTGCTGAGCATACGATATAAATACATTAATAGGACAATTGTATCAAACAAAAATCTCATGCCTCCCGTATGGGTTAATCAAAATATATCTGGGTAACTAATCCCTGTTAGTGCTTGCGAATACTTACGTCAGTTAGCAAGGCAAATGTAAGCACTCTACTACACTTACGAGGATTATGCATTTAAGGATAAGGGAATTACATATGCGATATTTGTATAAATAACAGGATATCGTACACGCAGTAAAATATTGCGTTATTGATAGGCATGAATGAATGTGGAATAACATACATAAATGTTCAATGATTGTACCTATCTGACGTAGGACGTGCATTTAAATTCATCGGATTCGAACGAGTAATTTCGGCGCCTGGAGCACTTTAGGAATCTGGTAGAGACGGTCACTGCTACAAACTGTTATGCCCTTCACGCCGTATCCCTTCCTCGCTCAACTGAGAATCGAGAGACTGCAGGCATCATTTTCCGACCGACTGCGCGGGTCGGGCCGTTGGCCATCTTTGGGTTTTCCCGTCAGCTTTCCCTTTGTAATTACTTGCCACCTGTACCTTTCGCTCATCCGGCACTCCAATGAGTGGCTTCTACACACACCAACTTCACTGAAGCTTACAAAACGAACTATGTGTAAATATATGGTACAGTGACTTACTTGACTACGGAACGTTGCTCCTCTTATAGAACATGAAACGTTGGAAGGGAAGACTACTGTGCTTGCAATTTCTAAGGCCGAGATGCTTGACGCTGAAATTATCGCCCGGGGCTAGACCTACGGAAAAATCTGAGAGTGAATTCAGGCGGCACAACTTCCAGCTGCCTTCTCTCCAGAAAGACAAATTATATCAATATTTTACGACCCTAATTTATGTTTCTGTTGTACCCATATTCGTATATGAAATGTAGTCAGCTCTGGCTAAATATCTTTTTGTTGAAAACCATGAAAAGATGAAACATACAGTATGAAGCGTGCAAAAGACAATCCACAGACATTTTGCTTCCACTACGATGAATATCTCAAGTAATATTCTAATATTCTACGTACGTTATACTCGCAAGCGCTCTAGTGATATAAAATAAATAGCTTTATAAAAGGCTCAATAAGCACACCGGTACCTTTAGTTACTATCTAAGGAAAAATTTAGCCGTGAATAATGGAGTACATAAACGCTGATCTGTTTTCCTTAAAGGAATGATAAGCTCATTGTTGATGTTTGAAAGGAAATAGAATTCGCAATCAACAGTCGAATTTTTTTCGGAAACCTTATCGGGGGATATTTTTATAGATGTAGCAAACGAATGGATCTGACTTAGTTACATATACGGGACATTTGAAAAGATGGCATCACTCTTGGTATAGGTGTTCTTATCAATGCACTATTTACAAGGCTTAACGTCTCAACTTGTGTTCGAGTTTTTCTGAACTAAGACTTGTAATTGCAAAAACGTATATCGTCCGCAATGATAAGTACACGAGGAATTTATAATGCACTTATTCGTGGAGACCAGCAACACACAGTTTCGCCTGCAAATCCTGCTTTTGAGAAGCTAAAATATGCTACTCTCCAAGAGTACATACAAACTTTTTGCTCACTTAGAGAAAACCAATTTCACAGAAACCTTTTGACCACCTTGTACAGGCTTAGGGAAAATCCCATGCGAGGTGAAAGTTCTATAGACGAAACAGTAGGAACAGAAAGCGTGTAGCTCGCATTCGCATTGGTTAATGGCTGATAGAGGGCATTGTACCTCCCGTGAGAGTAGTCCCGCTTCTTGCCGCCGGGCTTTATTCTCACCAACACAAATCAGTAATCGGCGATTGAGTGCTCATTATTATTCTTTTACGCCATGTCGCCAGTTATTCAATGACATTCATCGATTCCTTCAAACAATGCCGCTACTCACTGGTTGATTACCAATGAATACGAGCCTATGAGTATTGAGAACAGAGACTGAAGGAGAGCGGGCAAACGAAAGCGATACTAAGAATAGCGGGGGATTGAGCTGTTGTTTGGAACATCGCAATGAACGTCCCTAGGTGATAAGATGAGCAACTAAGTCGGTTACTCTTTGAGGACGTTGTTTTAGATCCGGCTGGTAAACTACAACGTCTTTATTTCCAGAATAACTCATTTGCATATATATTTGGCTCGAATATACGACGCGCTAAGAAAAGGGTCCATTTAGTGAGCAGACGAGACTCCGTTTTCCTTCCACTTATTCCCTCAATGACCCATCAGCCAGTTGGGCTCTGCCTTTCTAAACGCTAACCACGTTCTCATGCTACATTACACCTCCTTTCTTCAGTTCGAGCATTTTTAGGGACGACCCCAAAACATCGCGCTGGGATCGTCAATAAAAGCTCTAATGGGAGCTATTGATAAAAAAAGAGTCGACGAAGTGCTTTGATTCGAATGCGAACTAGTGGAAAAGCGAAAGAGAAAGAGTTGAGTTAAGCATAGCTAGAAAAGACCCCTATCGACGCAGTGAAAGGATAGGGTCATGCTGACTGAGAAACTCGATGACCACGCGAGCCGCGATAAGGGTAAAAGATAAAAGGATTTCTCCCCTTTTTGGATTTGAGACGGTCAGGCTGCAGGGACACCGGCGAAGAACAATGGGTCTATAAGAAATCTACAGTTAAATAAGTGTGTCCGGTGTTTAAACATGTGATAAGCAATGTATCATATCCAAGGCTGTCAAGTACTTCTCGTGTACTACTAGTGTGAGCTAACAAACATGATAGTATTAATTTCAACTTGAACACATTTGCTATAGAATTAATTTGAAAGTCTATTATTTAATGAAATGCTGTACACCAGCATTTTATTGAAGAGCCGAAAGGTAATTATTTTTAAAAATAAAATTTCATCATGTAGTATCTGTGATATTTTCTGCAGTCATACCTATATATAAGTCATAATTTGTAGTAACACTTCCTTTAGTTATAATAGTACAAACGTGTATATCTTGGAGCCAAGATTCTATCTTTATAATCGATACTTAAAAATATGTAAAGTAGACTGCAAGTGTCTTCTTGATTTATTATGTAGTTTATAAAAAATAGAATGAGGGTGAAAGAAAAAAGTTATGAGATGATTCACAAATAGATTCAACTATGAGGATATGGGCTATACAAAAGCTGTACTGTGCGGTGGATATGCATAACAGCATTGCGCAACAGGAGGAAAGCCATGCTAAAATGTTAGGTTAAATAATTGAAAAAAGAAACACGTTTACAATCAGCTAAAAGAAATAAAATCTTTATGCGTTAGAAAAAGGTATTTGCCGAAATATGCTTTTCTATTATTTCTATATTCTTTATTAGAAAGGAGTCGTACTTGAAACATATTCTACGGCATGCTCAATCACCATACAGTTATCTTCAAACCCCTCACAAGTATTTAGGATGCTCCTATTTACATATAGAAATATACAGTCATGAAGCTCTATGAATATTCACAAGACGTTTTAAAATCGTATCCCTCCAATCCTTGGTTAAAATTATACTACTACGCCAATACTCTAAACATCACCCTCCACTTTTGTTTACTTACGTACTGACTAACTGGTACTACATGTAGACATTCTCATGATATGTAGAGCAAGGACTAACTTGTTACGGGTACCGCTGGGACTCAGCCCACAATACCCTTCTATCATGAAGACATTATGGTGACGGCAATCATAACGGCCTTTGCATAGTGAGCGAGACAATCGCAACTTCAAAGTTTGCAATCTCTGGTACTTTTGGAGAAAGAAAAGGCATTTACTGTCAGTATATTGTGTATAGCATTCGACCTTTTAGAATCCTCGGAAACTCCCCTATTACATAAGATGCAACTGCTTCATCCAGATCGATTTTTTGTGTTATAGCGCGTATAGGGCTGGAAAAAATAGGTAGCTATTTTTCAACAAGTAAACGACAACACAGCGTCCAGTTTTGGTTTGGTGTTAGAATATTTTCAATGCATTCTCTTTTAACAAGATCCTCAAGTTTTTTTTTTGGCGCAAAAAAAGTCGAAAATAACACGACTTTGTAACATTAAATACCCGAAAAGGAACAAATAAATATCGATACTTGCACCATCGTATTTGTCACTGTTTTGAAATTTGCTTGATTGATGTTATCACTTTTCGAGAGATCGAAATTGATGAAGTTCTAAATGAAAAGCCGCCAGATCGGATTTAGCATAGATGAGGCTAAACGCATACATTTAATGTGAGATTTTTGCTAAAAGATTCGCCATGAGAAGGAAAACGGGTAGCGTACATCGTGTTAATGCAGTATTTCATGTAAAACACATGAGAGTAGCAGATATCGAAGTCTATCATCCAGAGTTAAAAAGTGCATTTAAAAAAGCTGTGACAAGGATGAAAAATCTTTTCCTGACTGGAAATTGGCATGTATTATTGGGTGGCCTTCAAATAAGCATCCAGAAGATTTCGACAAATGACATATACATTTGTTAGAAGTAATTCAATGTTTAATTTGCTCGTGATTGTATTACAATCACTAAACAACGGCGAAATTATTGTCACGAAGGAAAAGATATAATTGTTTAGGCTAAACAAGGTAACTTCTTTTCATAGAATGTATCCTATTACCTAACTAACAGGTTCTTTCTACTGCGTATTTAGATAATCCGTTCATAGCGTGCCTTCTTTTCCATCTTGAAGAAGTCTTGCCATTACTCATAATCAAAGTTGAATTGAGCAAAAATACTTAAAGTTGCTGTGGAGCAAAAATAGTAATTGAGACAATATGATACGATAGGCTACAATATGTAAATTTATTAGTCCTAAGGTCCTACATTCTGATCATTAGAAAAAACTAAAAGGTTAATAGCACAATTAAGCTATGAAAGCGTCTACTTGTGAGATATATCATTTGAAAAACATTACTCTAACAGAACCAATGTCTTGTGAGAGGAATTATTTACTTTCCTAAACTGGCATTTTCAGAACCGAAGTTGAACAGGTGACGCGTTCCATATAGAGCGTGCTCATTTTAGCCATAATGCGGACATTTTCGATTCAAAAGATTTAAGTGATCACTAACTCGTAAATCTCGAATTGTGTTAATTCCATAAGAACAGAACTAAGGACAATCATCGCAAATAATTGAGTACTCCCTACCAAAAAAATGAAGTTAATTTCAAGGACTCGTTATCTATTCTAATTTAGAAGACGCGAGTAATGTTAGTAACATGTTCGAGAACGTAAGCGCCAAACTAACCCGGAAGTGTAGTGTCTCAAAAACACTTGGGTAGGCATGTCTGCCTATTAAAAGGTGTAAAACTTCCAAAATCATTAGGATCACTCGAAGAAGGGATAAACTCAATACAGAACATAGGATTTCGAATTCCTTGATAGCAAAGTACTGCTATGTACATTGTAGGGAAGTTCTATTAAAACTAGTGAGAAGGATAAGCAATAATTTCTTGAGACATCTACTTGAGGATTTTAACGATATTGAAAAAAATTGTAGGTTTGTACTTCGGGAGGTCAACAAAAGAATGGTTTGCGCCCTGAATCGGCCTAACCCCAAATTTCACTGTCGCAAATAGAACAATAGCCTAACCTTCTTGAAAACAGGTTTTTTTAGGGATTCTGGTGCCACATCTAAAGGCTTCAAAGCACCTGGCAGACCAGATATTGTAAAAACTATGTACGTCCTTAAATCTTAATAACAACACTGGTAAAGATTCAGTTAGTGGTTTTTTTTAGCGCAGCTTTTCTCGAGCTGGTCGCTTTTGTAATAAACCTTCTAGGATAATTTAAGTAATTTTCAAATAAAATAATGCATAAATCTGAAGTCGTGAAGGGGGATGTATATTCTTACAACATATTGAGGAATTCCTAAGATTTTTATGAAAGCTACCCGCAGATCGACTATTAATAGTTGGGGCACTTGTGTGACAGGACTAAGCGTCGTAGTAACATCAATCAGATTTATCTTGTTGGTTTTACTGGTAGTAGTCAAACATTTCATATCTGCAGACTAGCAACTCCTACCATAATATCAGAGCGAATATAGTAACATCGAAATACATCATCTTATATGATTTGTACTACTCTAGTTGAGTTTAATATATGCTTCTGGTTTTACAACAAGTACTTGCATGAAGCATTGCTTCAGCCAGCTGGTCCTTTTCGACACAAAACTGATTGTCTACGCGATTTCGAACATAACCACCTTAGAGTTCAGTAGGCAAATACATAATCACTGCACTATCACGTGGACGACATGAATTGACTTCGATCTGAACAGTTTGTCAGGCGCCTTGAAGATGCTACTGGAATGCAGCGGGAAGCATAGTATTTTTCACAGTTTTCTCTACCTCTGAAGTACTTACGTTCTCAGGCTTACAAAAGTTCGACTTTGGCTTAAAAGCTAAAGTCGATCATTTGTGGGCTCCGAACTGGCGACGTACGTCTATGATGAGTAGTAAAGAGTAAAAACGCGCGCAAGTTGTTTTTTTTAAGCAAGCCGATTTTTGGGAATGCAAAGCAAGATTGAGCACCTTGTTATTCATAGTGATCCTTTTTTTTTGTAAAATTGCTGCAAAAATTGCTCTTAAACACCGATTCAAAAGCTACCTGGAAGATGACAAACACTGCATACAGGTGATTGCATGACGCGGTTAGTGCTCCATTTATGTGAAGAATTTTCTCAAGAACTCGGGCTGTTCTATAGAGATGGTACAGGGTGAGGCTATATAGGACAAAATTTGCTTACTGTTATCGTTGGAAACGATTTATACCACAAAAAAATAGATCAGTATATATTGGGTGATCGAAGAAGAATTGACGAATTTCCTGGATAGGTGGTTCAAATGCATATGTCCCAAATAATATAAGACGTGCCGAACCGACGTTGACGTTATTTGAAAGCTAGGATTTGACAGCATTGAATGTGCTAAAATCGTTGAAATGCCTTTATTTAGAGATCAAATAGAGCGTCCTAGAGATGAGCGAGATTTCTGCTATAATTCTTCAGAAGTTCGCTACATTTTTGTTACGATTAAGGCGTAAATGTCACATATACACACATGGCCAATACGTGTTATTGGATGACATGACCCGGATTGTGGTTTTGTAGTGTAAAAGCTTTTATCTTAAAAATTATTGTCGTAGTAGACGACAGTTTAAATAAAGATTGACGAAATTATTGTAAAAATTAGGTAAGGCTGACACGTGAGTAGCCATTGTGTCGCCAAGGAAATAAACATCCACCAAACAGTTTTGAATCATCTAAATGAGCTGGCTTCAAAAAGAAGCTTGGTGTTTGGGTTTCATACCAATTGATGCAAAAAAAATTTGCTCGGTCTGTAAGGTTCTACACAAACGCAACGAAATAGGGCCGTTTTTAACACGATTGATCCTGGGGGACACCAAATAACGAAGATTGTGGCCAAAGCAAGTACAGCCGCAAAATCTGTCGCAAAGCCCAGCCTAATGCCAAAGAAGGTATGTCTTACAGGATGGAAAAGACTCATGCATTAGGAGCTATGCAAAACAATGGATCGGGCCTTTATTATTAAGAACTAACAATACCACGATAGGTCATTAAAAACTTGACCGGAACTGGTAAACAAAAGGGACATAATCTTCACCATGGAAACGTCAAGCCGTATACATTTTTAGCTAGTCAGCAAAAACTGACAAAATTTAGGTGGGAAATTTTGATGCTTTTGCCGCGTAGCTCAAGTTATATGTTCGATCTCTTAAGAACTTCTTTAACAGTGTTAATTTAATTTCAATAGAGGGATGCGAAAAAACATTTGTCACAATCTTTTGCGCAGAAACCGCAGAAATTTTACAGTGATGACAGAAGGTCATCGATCAAAATGGCCTATATCTAATTTAGTAATAATACTGGGAATATAAAAAGTTCTCACTTCAGTACTGCGCAACATATCAAACACCGTTCTATTGTATAGCCGAAACGGGTTTGTTACAATCCATTTATTTTCTAAAATATATCCACTAACAACATCTGTGCCGTAAGCTCATATAGTCCCACAGTGTGGGGTTACGTGGGCGAGAAGTAAGCTGCATGGATTACTAGCAATTTCGTTTGAAAAGTCAATACTTTGACAAAACTGAAAAGAGAACACTTTCCTATGAAAGCTATAGTTACGCGTGAAGGAACCGATGCTTTATAATCATTTACTGCCAACTGAGAATGGTTGAAGATTACAATTCGTTTTCGTTAGTCTGCCATGCAGACTACATATAGTATAAAATAATGAATATAATAACAAATACGAAGCAACAACGTCCTAGTGTAATTTAACGTATACACACATATGTGGAGATGTAGGCCATAAAAAACTGTAATAGAAAAACGAGTTAATTATTTTGCTTTTTTATTGTTCAATTAAAGTTCTATGAAAGGCGAAAAAAAATACTTAGCTGTCCCATATAGCGCTACCTTCTAAAACTTTATTAAGGAGAAAAGGTACAATAGAGGAAATGGTACCGGGTTTCTGATTCGTACGCAAGTAAAACATTCTGAAAGCTTAACAGTTTTTCAATTTAAAATAAATGTTTCCTTGTTAGAAAAAAAGTGGCACCTATAGTCCTAATATGTTTAGTCTTTTAAGTAGCAGGCCGGAGCACAACTTTTAACAAATGCTTTTTCTTCAGGCTCTATTCCCGCCATGATGATGGCGCGGTTGGATCATCCTCTTCGTCGAAAATAGTCAGAAACTAGCAGAGTAGAATCTCTATCTACTAGGAGTGTACTCGTACACAAGCATTAATGAAATAGTCGAGTTCAGCGCAATGCAACGACGAAGGGTTTTTGAAATGCTCATCGTAAACCTTACGTGGGACGGCGATTTACTTGTGGCTCTTAAAACAAAGTAAAATAAGTATAGTACAGAAAAAAAATGTATAATTTTAAGATGGGCGGACGAGCTGCATACTAGACTGCCGAGTTTTGCCTAAATGCTGCGCATAAAGTTTGGTAGGCATCACGTTAAGTACCGGGAGCACTTTATGGGTGCGTTCCACCTATAAGTCACGGTGAGTTTGATGTCTGGCAATCCACGGCATATCTACACTGGGCTGGGAGTTTACCCGAACGTAAGCATTTGTTAAATAGTGCAGTTCGGCAGGTTGCCAAAATGAGCATGTTTTTAAAATTCTGGTTACATTTCTGGTCTGGATTGGCGCCCCTCTTTTTGTTTGAATCCTCGAGACCTTTCATAAGTTCCCGTATACTAAATTGTTGTTGATAAACATAGCGTTCCATTCAATTTGCCTTTTCACGCTGTGGTGAAAAACGGCATCGTGTCAGATATTGTATCCCATGGTGCAAACATATCTGAAAAGCGATTGGTTAAAATTAAAAGGCTAATCCGATCAGTGCCAAGCTACCGGGTACGTTAGCCACTAATATGACTGACGTTTTGCCTCAGTTTCAGACGGATGTCCAACTGTTCAACATGTACGTTTTTGAATAGATCATTAAAAATGGAGACTAACGAAGAAAACATGCTACAAATCTGACACTTATCGAGACCTTCCGTGCAAGGCGGCAAGTGTCAGCAAACCACAGTTTGTTTCTTGTATAACTTCATATGGGAATGAAAGGTTATAGCGTAAACTATACAATTTGGATTAGATGCTCTGTATAAACTTTGGTATTAAATACGACAAGTACTGGGAGAATTACCCATTCCAGAGACTTGTCTAGATCTGACGTCATGACGGAGCTTGGCGTTTAGCAATCCGTGCAAGTGCAGTTCGAATAGTAAAGTGTATTGCAATGGATATGTGAGCTACGCCCAAAAGTAGGTCTTACTCTGAAATTTTGCTTAACCCGAAATTACATTGCAAATAGACCGATTGTCGAACTTCCTGCATGTCTCAGGAAAGTCGGTATCGAACTGTGGCTGACAACCTAACAACCGTAGTATCTGGGCTTCCTTGAAGTGCGGTAGTGTGGATCAAATTCAGCTAGCATAGGGAGGTGTTAAGGTCGCCAGAATGATTAAAGGTAAAGCGGACTTAGGAGACACTGCTTTAAGCCCGCTGGAAAGTTTTTAACCGGGACGTACGTTAATTCCGTGTCAGCCGACTGGACATTGATTTCTATGAGCCGCTAGTCATGTAAGACACTAATATTATTTCTCTCTAGGCACGACGTGAGGTCCCCTATCTTATTGTTGTCTGCAGAGGGGCGACCAGATTCTTTCTCTTCAGAGTGGAGCAATGGTGTAGAAACGCGATAAATTAAATAGGTTTGTTGCCTAAATTTTCGTCCCCATGGAGCAGTTTATACTATTCAAAACTTCTGAAACAAAGAGCGTCAAAGTTCTTAAGAGTAGCTTTGTTGATTGTACACTCTGCAATCATCCTCACGACCGGTTACAATAATTGTGGGTGTTGCGCGCGGGAGTCGCGGTTCCGATCATCAATATTGTCAGAATCTGCTTTACGATGTCTATGATCGTAGTAGCAGATGGGACACGTTAGCCGTAGTTTTTCTGCTCTTCGTAGTGTTGTATTTTCCATCGGTAATTCTTTGATGGTAGCCTCGCTTAGAGGTATCTAATACTTATTTTTAAAGTTGACCTAAAACGCTTGTCTCTGGGAATCCGGTTGAAGTGACTGGGTTTTCTATTCAAGCCCTCGTACTGTTATCATCGTTTGCCTTCAACAAAATACTTCTTCGCTTCTGCCCCTTACGGTTATTGGAATTCTTACAGTAAAAGAAAACTCCAACCTTCAATCGATGGTATAGGTAATCTTTCCGAACACTTCACTTTTCTAATTATAGCACCTACTTTCATAGACTCAGCGTTGCAATAAAGAAAATGAACCTGCTCGTAGACCTACTTTTGAAGAGGGGCGCGCACCGCGGTAACATTCGGGGACGAAACCGGTTTACCAGGAGTCTGGGCCGTATGCCACAGCTGTCTGAACTGTTTAAATTGTGCATACAGATATTTTAGCGAAGTGTTTAAGATTTTCGCTAAAGGCATGAAGCGCATGGATACGTATTCTATTTTGTCATGGGTTTCTAAGCTCACAGGCCTAAACTAAACGTTTAACCCAATTTACACCTAAATGATATCTTAGCAATTTTGTAAGTTAAACCTCAAAATTCATCCAGAGTTTCTTGTTATGCTCATTGCCATCTTAGCGGAAGCAGGCGTAGGGGTGAATATACAATCTATTAAAGCCGAAGAGATCTCTTAATGCGTACGCTATATGAGTGTAGATAATTTTGTAGATAACGTTCTTTAGTAGAACGCATTAAAAAAACCGCTTGAAACATTCACATCTAACGTTCTTTAGTAGAACGCATTAAAAAAACCGCTTGAAACATTCACATCTAACGTTCTTTAGTAGAACGCATTAAAAAAACCGCTTGAAACATTCACATCTAGCTTCAACACTATAAGCCTCACTTGACCTTCCTTTAGTCTTTAGAACCATGAACTTACCGTTAAGGTTTTCTCTATATCATATTCCTTTTTACTTTTTTAAGGTTACGGGGTTGGGAAATATATTTTTGGTTCTGTTTGGCGCACGCTTACTCATTTCCCCAAATAGTCCGTCGTGGGATCCAAATGTGGAACCTTGTCAAGCTCAAATGGCGCTTATGCCCCTTGTTGTTGACGCGGAGTCGTACCTAAATGAAAAAAACGCGCAACGAGCAACATTCGTCAAGCTGCTTTAGCATTATTTTCATTAATATTATGGAGGGGCGAAAAGCGTCAATACCTTTTTTATTTCTAATTAGGGTAGTATACTATACCATATAAAAATCTAGAATGCTCAGACATAATATTCCTCTAATAATCTTACTGTTCTTGTGAACACCATATTAATAATTATTTTTAGAATCAATGCAGTATTTACAAGATTGGGTTAACAAAGAGCTAGCAAAAGAATGTCAGAATGTTCCCTAAAAGTATTAGTCGTACATTCTTTGAGATCACAACATCAAGAACACAAAATTTAAAAAATATGTAAGCAACTAATACATTTAATGTTAGAGTTGAAAATAGGACATGAGAGTTTACGCAAAGAAATGTTGGAAGTAGGTAATGGATCGTAGAGATTAGAGCCCTTGATTACTTCATTTAATTAACGTTAAGAATTTGACTTCGCAAATGCGTCCATCCTGAATCAGTGCAGTGATTTTGTGTAGTTTCGTTAGACAGATTTGACCGCGATAAGTTAACCTGGTGTGACCAAAAACTACTTAGCCCTAGTTGGATAACGAGGTAGCAGCATTAATTTTTACAATGTATTAGGAACGGCGATAAGATCAACCATATTTTGTTCATTTCTTTACAAATAGGCCTGAGTAATGTCTAGAATGCTTGATATCTGCCGCATTTTTTTCGAGGTGTGACAGATTGTAGCTCAGACTTCGGAGCTGATCCTTAATGTGGCGTAACGCTGGTATCAAGATTCTATTAGGACAACTTTAGTGCAATAAAACGGTGACTGAAAAGTATTTATGAGGGTTTAATTAAGATTAATCTGTCTCTCTAATTATAGTTTGAACCCAGAATATTTACTCCGAATGTATATCTAAGGGCTTCAAAGTGCTCGATGGGCTAGAAACTTCAAAACAGTTTCAGATGTTTAGCGGCCTAGGCATTCTAATTTGGACGGGAATTAAATAATAAAATCAAGATATTAGAATCAAAATGCTAGGTTGGAACATAAGTAATGGCTATTTATCTTTACTGTTCTTTTCCTATGAAGTCTTTCCACTGTTTGCTTACTCCTGCTACTTCTGAACTGCTTGAAATAGCTCCCTCTTCTCTATAACTTTGTTGTAAACTCATTGTGCATTAAACAGAGTTTTATGACAAATGAGAGCTCCGAAGATAGAGGTCTCAGGCAAAAAAAAGTGCATTGTCGACACCTATTACCTCTTTCCTTTTGCCCAAGCAGTCTGAGATGTCTGTCGCATGTATGACGACAACTCTATATTGGAAACGGCTGCTCGAAGGAATTCATAAAGTTCAGAGATGCAGGGTTTATTCTACCATAATAGGTTATCTAGGAATTTGACTACCTGATAAGATAGGCTTTGAGCATTAGTTTATTATCAGAAATTTAAAATGTATGAAATTTAGTCAGAATTTAGGAGCTTGGATTCTATGAAATGACTAAAAAGCATGGCTTCTTATAGATCCCTAATACCTGGCCTGACATCAGGTAACATGCGTCTGCAATGAAAAGTTCCTGCACAGAATTGTTACGGGTGATAAGAAGTAGTGTCCCCTTGTCGTCACAAACTAAAAAGATAATAAAAGAAAATGGTAGCTTTGAGAAATAGCCTGACTCTAGAACTGAACCAGATCTCTATCCGAAGAAAAGCGTTATTTGCGTTGTAAGGTTTGTAAGCACTGAAATGTAGTTGAGAGGAACAAAAAAACAATTGCATATCATCAACTTGCGTCGATTGAAAGAGGCTGTCCAATCAGAAAAACCTGACAGATGAGGCAAAGTCATCCTTTTTTACGTAGCAAAGACTGTAAAACCTGCCTCAAGATGTTAAGTGGGAGGTTTCATCGCATCCACCTTGGACTTCATGTCTATCGATTATCACGTTTCTGATTATAAGCAAATAAAAAATTCGGAACAGTACTTTTGGTAACAAATAAGGTTTCAAAGCCTGGCTGGACTAGTTAACACCAAGCCTGAAAATTTCTGAATGAAAAAATGAGAAGGAATCAGTAAGTTTAATAAGATATGCGAGAAGGTCTTGTATGCACGACAATGAATATACGATAATTAGTTGTTAGAATTCAAATGAAACGTTATATAAGAAAGACGACCAGTAATAATATTTCCATAACAAACAGGGCTATCGCATATTTTTAGATGCTATTGTAATGGTGCAGTGGTAACATGTTTGCCTATTAAACTTAAGAAAAAATAGTGATCTATGTCTGAAACCTGGCTTTGACACATGTCGCTTTGCGGTAAGAGCCAATCGTCTGAAACGGTGCTTAAAAGACGTAATGTATGTAGAGGTCGAAACACCTTTAGATTTTTCAGATCTTTCTCAGGCCTTAAAATAAGCAATTTATTGCATCATCTCATTGATCTTAGATGATTCTTTTCAAAGCTGTACATAATATCGGTTACTCTCTAGGTCACCCAATTGTATTTTGCATATCTTGTATCCTGAAGAGCTCTAAACGTATAGTTCACACATGATTAATGAACAACCTTATTTTCAAACGTATACAGGCGTATATCTAAATCCGGCCTTTTTCTCGTGAGTTGTTTTTAAGATGATATCAGACGGGGTCGAGGGGGGAGGAACTCGTAAGGTTTAGTTTTAAGCCCATTTATATTTATCCTTCATATGAATGTACTGCTCCTCAGTATCGAGTCCCATGAACACAGATTACATGCCGTCTGTTTTGCCCACGACTTTAATTTGAGGAGACAAATTCGCATGTCGCGCTTTAACGTAAACATATGTGATTTTGAGAATGAGCTGGCTGACACTAAATGTAGCTATAATGCACTTCGCTTTCCTGTAAACATTTCTGAAATGAAATGTGTTTTTTTTAAAACTTCTCAATGGTTCATCAACATACCGAGGAATTCAGTCGACCTTGACAGGATAGTCAGCTAATGAAGCTCATGCGCAAGGCACCTTGGCTTGACATTTATACAAAATTTAGTCCCAGCTCGTAATTTTTCTAAATTACGCTCAAAACACTTTGCTTACACTGCTATGCTATCTAATTTCCGAGTTAGGTTTCCCCCAACAAATACTTTTGTGCTTTTATACATCCCTTTTTGAAACGCTATTGTGGATTTAGGGCAAGACGTCTTTTCAACATTTAAGTATAAGATCGACGATACAACCTGACGCCACTCGGGATCATGAAACTCTTGCTGTTTCATAACAACATATGGTTCTGTTTGCTGAATAAATCAACGTACATATCCAGAGCGAATCAAATTGCAACTGATCCTCATCGATGTCCTCTTAGAGATTGCCACATGCCCCGGATTGCCGCGTGGGTCCGCTTGGAGTTACTAATATTTGTTAGCCATGGTTCGCAGTAACCTGGAGTCGAGACTGATTTTGTTGTTGCCATGGTTTACTAAAAGGAGCTGAAGTCAGCGTAATGGATCAGGATTGTTCCACCAAAAATCAATAGAGAATAGCATTGAAAGATGAAACAAAAGTCGAGCAACTATGTAGGGATTTAGAAGCATTTGCTATTGTGGATTTTCAGGTTGGTCTTCTGGAAATTTTGCTCAGATTTTTTATATGTCGCATGAAAACTCGTAATAACATACACCACAGATTTCGAGATAAAAAAAGTTATTAATCTCGATGCATATTCGTTTAATCGAACGTAATGACTAATTTTCGCTCAAATTCCAAACATTATGCACTGTTTTTTATTATAACAAGTTTGGTGTTTTGTTTTAAAAAGAACTGTACTATTTTTTTTCTGATACCAAGGACAGTGCATTCGCTACAACAAGCAGCATATCGAAATTTCTTTGAATTTGAATGCCTCACTCGATATATATATGGAGGAACACACACTTTTAGTATCCTCAGGCAACTCTTGCCAAAAAGATCCTGAGTTTAGTCTAATCTGCTACCGCATCAAGCTAATAGGCCTATGTTTTCAATAATAAGACAAAAATGTTGTTTTTCTTACATATATTTACTGTATTTAACAGCGTTAAGGACTACACGTCCCCTTACAGCTTCCTCTTAAGATGTAACAAATATACGTTCCTGCCTTATTGCGCTATAGGTTCATGAACCCAGCGTAAACACTAATTGAATCACGCAATTTATTGAACATGGTTGAATAAATAAGTATTTTGATTACTTGGTATGTTCGAGGTAGTTGATTAGACGTAATTAGTATTTTTACCATGCAGTGATTCTCAAATAAGCAGTTTTAGAAATAGATGTGATCACAAGATCGCTAGTGATGGTCTGTAACTAAAATTAGATTATTTGTTGGACTTCATAGCCGAATGATGTTTTGTAACATCCAAATCGACTCGTTAAACGAGCACGAGAGGCATTTTATTCCAAATATTCTTTTTAATTACGTCATCTTACTACGAGTTCCTTTTTGCACTATGACAGTTAAGCTGTTTCTGTTGACACGTATACTTTGTTTTCAAGATAATAGTTTAGTGCTGTAAAGAAACATCTTTCCGGAAATATAAAAGCCGTAGAACGATTCGCTTATAGTTTATCGGGCAGGCCCTCAGTTGTATTCCCTGGGAAAGAAACTATCTTTCTACAATAGGTTTTCGACGGTGAATCAACTCTACAGTAACTCGATGGAAGTTTTACTATCCCTTAAAATAAAAAAAAATTCAAAGATACAAACCAACTGAAAAATTATATTATAACAGCCATGCTAAGCAAAACTTGCGAGGGTATAGCTAATCTCGTTCTGGTTCAAATATTTTGACTAACAGTATGCCCTCATGATAAAGAGTGCAGACTTTATTTGCTCTTTTATAAGGTTTTTTTACATTTTTATATTTTTTGTAGTACATAGGTCTCACTACACCCTATTTGGTACACTGAGTTTTGATCTGCCAGCAGATATGTGGGTCTCTACGAGATATGGTGGTATATGTTTCAGCCGCCATGCGGCGTCATACGTTGCAGTACCTTCGTTTAGCAATCTTTTCAAAAGGGCACATCAGTTTCAAAATATTAATTTCGTACATTCTCATGATACAGTTGTGCTTTTGCACACAGATACACATTTTTAAATACAGTTTGACACGTATTGCTCAGTATTCAACATGGCTCTAATCGGAGTATCAACAACTTCGTGGTGCAAGCCGTACAATACTACTTCTTTAAATAAAGAAAAACATTGCCACTACTGCTGCTCCCGCGACCATTATATTGCGAATATTTCAAGCTTTAGACCTAGTACTGCCGTTAAAAATAACACCACTGTTTATTATATCGGTACTTGCAATGGATCTAAATGGCTTAATGAATTAAAAACCACTAGTACTTTAACACTCTCGGACGAAAGCTCTAACTTTTATGCTTAAATAAACAAATCCCTGAGGAGAAATAGTTGCCCTCATGATCTCTCCAGACGCGGGTCTCAATTAAGGCTTCAAATGATCTCATCAATCTTGCGAGAATATCGCAGCCCAAATAGCACTTTTTTTTCTCTGTTAAGGATGAAACATAAATTACTACATTATGAAACTATGCTTTTTTGATAACCAATTAATTGTCCATTTTTCATGATGGCTTAACTGCTACTAACATGTCATAAATCGTGTTACTCGAAGAAACACTTAACATGGATTAAAACTAAGTTCAATATCCAGTTGAGTTGCAAATAAAATATCACAAATGAAAATTATCAGCTTGCCTTGTTCAAAATTATTTTGGTGTAAAAAAATCACAAAAACATAAATACAACAGCTATAAAAGCATACAACAAGGCATTCAGGTAAAAAAATTACTCTAACGTCATTATAATGCTGAAATATATATATATATATATATATATATAAGGTCAATCAACCCAAGATGTAACGTTCATCATTAGCTAAGAAGTGCTTTTTTAGATAAGGGCACTAGGTCTCTGAGGAACGCATGCGCTTGGCAACTACGAAACAGTTACAAATCATTCATACAATCTCAGTAATGCATGAATTAGAGTGTAGGAGAAAACTAGGAAAGAATTCCCAACTACCAAATTGACTAACCTCTGGAAATAGGGCCATTATATAGAGCGTAGAAGAAACAATACAGCATCACTTTTCGGTACTATCATTAACACGTCATAGTACCACGTCATTTTAGGATTGCGTTGATAAAAACTGCGGGAGCTTTTTTATCGAGAGCGTTCCAGAAACCATATAATTTCAGATCAGTGGCGTGCGATTAACGAACAACGTTCGTAAGGAGCAAATCTCTCAAATGCATACCGTATGTGCAGAAGAAATCTCTGCGGCGGAAAATCATTTGAATTCAATCACTCACTCATCTTAATCATGAATTATTTCCCAGTTAGATAGTCGCGTAACCAAGTTACCATTTTATTGTCGATAATTTTGATATCGGAAGCGCGCGGAAGTTTAATTAAATGTCCCAGAAAACTGAAACACGCTCCCGAATTGATATCCGCCGTGATTAGCTGCTATCCAGTAGCAGAGAAACGCCGCGAAAGGTCAACCAGAAAAACCAAGACAGATTGGCGTAAAAAAAAGGTTTAATTATAGTAATAAAATAATCAAATGTGTACTTTTACAAACAGCAAGAAACAGAGGACTTTAACGAGGTGGCAATGAAGTACAGTGCATACAACGTTCGTAAATATAAAAAGCAGTACTAATAGGTATTTGAGATATACTAAATGGGAAATTTACCTGGCATAAATGGATCTGGTTTCGTGCTGTAGACCAGACCTGTAAAGCAGCTTTCAAGTGCTTGTACTGTTCATAACACCAAAATACCTACGTGACAGATTTATAAACGATAATTTGAAGCTAAAGTATCATATAATATAAACTTTAGGTTATTCAGGAAACTTCAACTTTGACTATACTTAAGTTCTCGTAGAACAATTATAATAAAATTAACTTTATGTGACACTTTTAGCCACAATTGTTTTATTATTATATATATCATAGCTAGCATGGCAACGCTTTTCAACAATCCGAAATGTCGAACCCCGAAAGTGTATTGAGATCCTCTGTCCCGACACTAATGTGAATCTTAGCGAAATGATTAACTATCTGAAGTTTATTATACCAGGCTTTATTGTCCTTGGAACGTTGCAACAGTTTGTACTATTTTTTTTAAATAGTTGCAATATTGCCAAACAAAGTTTAAGCGAAATTGAAATTATACCGGAAAGCGGGAGTATCAACTATGATAGTTCTCACTGCAGCAACAGGCGACTTGCTTTAAGCAGAAGAATTATCTTGATCCCTTGAGGTGTCAGGTTTAGTTGCTAATGAAAAAGTATCAGCTTCTTCACCACGGGTCGCATTCGGATGCTCGAATCTCACTTGCCTCATAGGGCACTTCAGCAAAGTTTTCCGTTCCTGCTGATCGAAGTTGACAAAATGATCAAATAGCTCTCTTACAGGTGCATTTTTTCAGTTGGTAGTGGTGAAATCGTCTATCTTGTAGGCTTTTTAACTATGTGACAGCTTTGTATAGCAAGAAACGGGACCATTTGTATATGTGGTGACGTTACGACTCTTGCACACCAGAAATATTTCACGCGATAGAAGTTTGGCAAACTGCAAAAAGAACCTATACAATACAAACTTTAAATTATTCATGAACCCACTGTTTTAACAATTTAACAACGGTTAGCGGCTGGCGTCGATTATATTCGTTACCAACCAAGGAAATTCTGAACGTAGTGGCTACAGCCGCCAATTACTGCAGTAAAGGGGAAAAAGTTCTCAGACAAGAAAATATCTTTTGAGATCTTGACAATGCGTAGCGCAGCACGCATGATTTGTAAATAATATATATATATATATATATATACAAAAAGCAGTATATTTGAAGTAAAGAGGTCATCTTTCCGTACATTAAAAATGTTTTCGACTCAACGAACTAGGATATGACTTTAAAACACACTAGAGATGAAAGGTCTTTATATTTTTCACGATTTATCGTTACCTTTATGAGTAACGGAAATACATGCATGGAGGATCGCACTGTACACAAAATTACATTCGGGATGTCGCTTGATTTAACTTTGGGATTATTTTGGTAGAATCTCGCCTACGATAGGGTGCTTTGATTTCTTTTGCCAGGTCAGCAGAGTAGTCTATGTAGACGACGTGGGAATGAATATCACTGCCAGGATCGAGATCGAAGCAGAAAACAAAACCAGAAAAGCACTGCTCTAGTTACTGAGTATACTAAATGAGCAGACTCCAGGTAGAACAAGTCCATTGGGAAAATAAGAGCCATACCTGGTATTGACAAAGTAAAATGCGAGCAATTTAGCGTTAATCTGGAAGGACCTGTAGCCCACAAAACGTGTTTCGGTATATCGAACTGAGGCCCGTATGAAAACTGGAATTCTAGAGGTAACGTAAACAATACAGGAAACGGCCCTAGCCGTATATAAACCTGAGCAAACTGACATCGAAAATCAAGAAACGGGATGAAAGATGGGGAGGTGCTTCTCTCAGTGGCGCATTTTATAGATACCTACACAGACCCTCTACGAACAAAATATATAAAGTCAAAGGCAAACAAAGGACAGCCAAACTGTGCTTTTTCAAATGTTTACTTTCCAAACCAGTAAAGCGCCCAAACCAGCTCAACGCTTGCGCCATGATCACAACGGTAGCATCGAATACTACGGTCACAAAGCGGTAAGGAATGCGTAGAGATTACACAATTATCCATGAATAGGCTTCGGAGAACAACCTCAAAAGGTTGCAACAGGAGTGGGAAAGCACAGGAATCGCTACCTGGACTATGAGAATACCGAAAATCAAAGAGTGTTACGGGAATGGCTTTGGAGAAGTCAGTTGTTATCTGATCCAGCTCCCCACTATTCACGCGTATCTTTATAGAATGGAAAAGATACCAAGTAACTCGTACACCATATGCAACACTGTCACGTGAGACGATGTGACTCACATATTAAAGTACTGGACGCACCTCGACGAAAAAGAGGATAAGATAAAAGAAAAGCAGTAGTACACCATAGTGCACAGGATCTTTCATAGTGGAAAGAGCTGAACTGCTATATCCAACTGTATGGTAAAGCTCATGGAACTTATAAAAAAACAGGAATGAACAAGACACAGGCAGCGGAAAGAGCCTCACCCATCCCTAAATTGAATGAAAAGAAGGTCCCTATGGAGTCGAAATAGGTAATTAAAGCAAGACCCGGAAGAAAAATGTGCGGATTTAATAAGTACTGTTGTAGTTCGAAATTATTGGATAAAGTTCCACTTTATTCTAGAAAATATCTAGATTTGAAAGTTAAAATATAGAAACGGCCATTTACTGAGGCCCTATGGCGTTTACTTGATGTTACTCTCATAGCATGGTTCTAAATAAATTTAACCTTACAAATAGCAACCATATTGAAACTGAAATGACACCGAGACAGACAACCTCAATTTACTTAAGCATTTCGGCTCTTAAATGAGCTTGCTTAGTCCTGATTTATTATCAAGTACTTAAAATAGTCTAAAGAAACTGAGCTCACAAGAAATTACATACCGATGATTTTTCTAAAGCGAACGGAACAGTTTTATTGGCATTCACAATAGGACCAAATGTCTTGAAAGTTTCAATAGCCTCTTCAACATGCTTACTATATTTAATTTGTTCTCTTAAACAGCGGTTTTATAAATGTCATCTTCCGATATTTCATAATGCGTTTATACAGATGATGAAAATGTAGAGTCCAAAAGTTGAAATCTTGAGAGATTCCGATATTAATTCCATTCCAGAGGGACTCAATATTATGCATTCAAATAGGATTTTAACCAACCAATTGCAATTAGTGTGCATTTCAGAGATTCTGACATTTGCTGAACAGTCGAGTAACTTACCTACTTAAAAGCAACCGTAAAACCCAAAAACACAGCATATTGTTTGATAATAATTGGCATACGTGGGAAAAATCTGGCAGTTTCAAGATGTCTCTAAAATTGCTAGATTTTTCTCTATGAATCCCTTGCTTCTCAAAACCTTTGAACAAGTAATCAACCAGAAATTTAGATGGTAGATAGCAGCCCGGCTATTTTCTTTTGGTCCTTAGTTGAATAAGAAAGAAGTTCGTGCTGCGCGATTAATTGGCAACGAATGTTAAGAATGCATGTTAAATGCAATTTTCAACACGCTTTGTAGGCGATTGTATCATATCAAGTAAGTTTGAGATGTATATAATTATTTAATATTGACCCAACTTATATTGATTGGCATAACGAGCAGGCTAAAAAATGAGCGAATGCTGACGCTGTGTACTTCAGCAACTTTTTCGGGACAATTCCAATCTCACATTTTCATCCAATTTGTATCCGTTCAAGAACCTTGGGTGTATTAACAAAATTTTGCCTGAACAACGGTCTATTCGTCTGCAAAATCAATGTTAGTTTTACTCGAACGACAGCTCGAATGAAGCAACAGAGATGAAGCCAATGGTTGCAAGGTGTCTGTTAAGCTGACCGGCAATAGCCTTAGCATATTGGAGTTATTGTCTAAATTCAAGATGCACAAACGGTAGAACCACTTTCGGTTTCTCTCAACCACAAAACTTGCATAGTTTCGACGTATGACCTTTGAGCACCGTAAATCGGAACTTGTAAAACGTATTCCTGGCGTGTCACTGGAACAATCTGTAGTTGCCTCATTGGATTGTTGCGTGCGCATTCTGTGGTGGGTGAGTAACTTGTAAAAACAATCTCATCAAGAACAGCAAGTTAATTGCAAGCACCGCAGCAAATCTAAACCTGTCATAACTACTGATGGTTATCAAGCTCTCAAATTGTACTGATATCTTGAGGTTCTCTGTCGCAGCATTATTTTGGTTCATAAGAAAACCGAGTGATTAGGAATACCATATCAAGCCTTATTTCCCAATCCATCGAAAGGGCACCACAATGTCGTTTTGACAAAGTTGCCCCAATACAGGCTTTGCAGTACTTCTTTGGGCATAATGCTGCGTTTACGGCTTGACGTTTGCCTGGTTTGTAACAAGTTGCTTCCGTAAAAATGTTTGAGCTGAGACATATGTTTGATGCTCAATCGGCATGATTTGAGAAATGTAAAGCTATCTTCTGACAAACAACGGTTGGATATTGCAAGTCCTGGTGTTGTGTTCTATTCAAACTATGTTCGATTCTTACAGAGAAGAAGCGAGCCAACGTTTTGTCTTTCCTGATTTGCTCTATGTGCTTTAGCTCGGAATAGCCCTGCCAGGACACTTGCAAACATTTAAATACAATTAACTTATCACAGATCGGTTAAACGCGAGGACAGTCGCCCAATGCCTGAATTGGTGTAATCTCGATATTAAAATGACATCTTAATGCATCTCTGTTAGGTCCAAATGTGATAAATAAAAGAATCTAATTATTTCTATTTTTTCTCATCGTTCTGCCAGACACTATCAGCAATATAAACGCACGAGAATGGCATATTATGAAAGCGCGACCAACAAGCTTCCAGGAGCGCATATTATGCATGTAAACATTGGCCAAATACAACAATAGTAATGCTCATCTTACATCTAACCGAGCTCAAAATCATAGCCTTTCACTTATTTAATCTTACTTAATTGTAAGATTTCGATAGCAATTAGAACTATAAAAAAATTATTTCAGCCAAAAAGTTTTCTTTAACCTTCAGATAACGTCGCGTTTAACGATCTCATTGAAAAATTATGTATGCGAAGATATGGGCAGCTGTAAGTTCTATGTAAAAAAAGTATATAATCATTCTTTTTGCAAATAAATAAAAGCTTAGTTACCTCAAAATTAACAAGTCTTTTCACGTATGTGCTTAACTAAAGTATATGATCTTATTTGAAAATGTGCAGTCTCGTACGTCTAACGGTACTTCAGCGAGACCCAAGTGGCGATATATCCAAATGGTGCAGATAGAAAATAAATTCGATTTAAAAATGCTATAAATATTCTAAATTAAATCATTTATGTAACGAAGACAGCTACCTATATACATTTTCATTATCTTGAAACATCCTGTTTTCTGATATTCAAACAATACGATACGAAGAGGCTAGTAAGAGTCCGAATCAAACGGCAACTAACAAGAGGAGTTTTATTTCACAATTGGAATCCGCTGCGTACGCGCAAAGCTGAGAATGGCATTCGGTGTATTTTGCGAATAGGTCAGGCCATGTTTTTGGCACAATCATGCAGCAACGCGAGTGACATGCGCGCAGCTTAAAAGCAAGTTATTTAACAGATTCTTGGAGGAGCTAGCTTCGGCTCCAGGAACATCGCTCCCGAAGGCGACGGCACAGAAAAAATTGCCTCCGAGCTAGTTTTTAAGCCTTCAGCTAGGAGAAACTCCTTCTGATATACCCGTTGGGACTACCGTACGACCTCGAGGATTTTCTGAGGTACTTCAAGGAGGCGTGCCTGAGCAACAACTTTGCTAACTGCGTTGTCATGGCGGATCTGGCGGAATTTTTGCGCGATGATTTGAAAATGTCGCGCGTAGGCAGGCATCACCTCGGAAAAGGAAGGGAATAAAAGGGAGGTCATAGCTTAGAAAAAGGGGTCGAATGAACTATGAGTACCGGTGTCTAAGTCAGCTACGAGAAACTGGGGCACATGATGCGTAATGCCCAAAACTTTGTTCACGCCATAACACAAGCTGTATTAATGCAGCCGCTGATAACCCGTCCGATCTTGACGTCAAATTTTCTTGCAAGTAGGTGACCGCAGCACTTGGTTCTGGGGCATATATGAATGCAACTTCTTCGTGTCTTGGACAGGCTCATTTCACCAGGCATAGAGCGGCTCTCTAGGGCCAGACGAAGCGTTCTCCAACGTTAATAAGCTCGTAAAATTTTTTTTTCCTTCATCAATTCCTTCATCTCGAAAAGATCGAAGAAAAAAGTCTATTCCCGCCTTACTTAAGAAGATCGAACTTTTTGACCTCACCTTCTATTACTGGTTGTTTATGCGGGACTTTGCTAGAATCGTGAGCTACGTTGTAGTTAACGCGAGGCACTTTGTTTAAGAGAAAACTGCCAATCATGACAAAAGTTTCCAACTGATCAAGGTCAGGACAAAGGAGGTCCCGGTTCCATGCCACTTGCGCCGTAATCTGGAGAGGAGGTAGCAAGCGGATATCAAGCGGGCTAAAGGCACTGCTGGTTCAGGTAGATGGAGGTCGGAAACAAGTCATCGTGTACGCCAGTCACCGCCCGACTGGCGTGGAGGCTAAATGCTATTCTTCGGAGACTGAATGCTTGACTCTAATATGCGCCGTCGAAGAGTTTCGGCCACATTTGTACAGGCATTGTGTTATATTGCCACCAAGAGTACTACACTGAAGCCTGAAGAGAAGGTAAACCTCTGTAAAAAAATAAGTCGATAGGCTCTCACCTACAGCAGTATGACTTTGAGATCATCCACAGGGAGGCTACTGCAAACACCAACGCAGACTGGTGCGACTGCCTTTATAGCAGCCTCGAATTGGACAACGTACGTGAGCTGCAGTGTGGGAATTGTCGCCTGGTCACGGTAGTCGCTAGGTCAAAAAGGAGGGCTTGCGTCTCGGGACACGCGTTCGAAAATAGCCAGATGTACAAGATTACGAAGAGGGAGACGTTACTTCACGTCCTTCCGCACCAAGTGGAAAAAAACATGGACCTGTGTCACTCGGGAGAAATGTCTGGGCATGTCGGCTTTTAAAAACGATTGCAACACATATAGGAGCGCTTCTTTGCCGGGGGCGGGATGAGGCGCCCAGAAAACCTTTTGCGCGCGGCGCCGGAAGACGTAACGCCGCGAACCTCCAGCAGCTTGGCTATCTTTGTATGGAGGAGCCCAACGAAGTTACCGAGTCGCTATGCTATTAGGCCGATGGTTGGCCGTCAATACGACGGATATATGCCCATATATTAGAAAATCCCCGTAGCACGATCGAATGAGCAACGGATGTCAATATTAGTACAATTCTTAGGTAAGTGCGGCCGGGAACGGTATCTGAGGGGCGACTGATGTCGAATAAATCGTCATAAGCAGATGACGAGGTCATGGCTGAAGCAGGTACTGTCGGGTATACCTAAAATTGGCCGCACCATCGCCTTTTAGTATGGCCTTTAAGCCGTTTTCCGAGTCACCGAGGCTATGGTTTGGGATCTTCATAGGCGAGGCTACCTTTACAGCGAACCCAATTACATACGCGCGATTCAAAGCTAAGTTACCCTCAGCTCGTCAGGGTACAAAAAGAACGTGGTTTGACTGGACTGCTTAGTTTTTGACTGCCGTAAAACAGGTGGCTGGCCACCAATCTGCGTTTTCTTTGAGAATTATTTATTATTAGAATCTCTGCGCATATCTTAAGGTCCTGCGTATATATCGGCCGAGCTTACAATTTTCAATATGGCGAGCGAGAGCTGGCCCGAACTCGCGGTTGAACGTGGAAACAGTTTAGCACAAAGAACTGCTCCGCACCTGTCTGAACGGAGACAGCCAGAATATTTTAGCGCACAGTACTCAAGGCTTCGACCTCGCTTAGACACTTGTTATATAGAAGAAATAGTCGATAAAAAGCTTGTACACGTTTTTTAAAGAGGTACAATAGGGTTACCTTTAATACTCGACTTTGAAGAGGACGTAAGCACGATGTGACCGCGTTCAGTTAATGAAGTTCGTTTCTTGTATGTAGGTCTGCGGGGCCTAATACTTCTATGACGCCCACTGTGCTCTGTTGACGGTTCTAAAGACTGTTAACGTTCCGGTTGAAGACAGTCTGAAATTCCTCATTGATTTTCGACAATCTGTGCCTGTCAATAAGTTTCAGTTCACTAAGAAAGCCGGTTTGTTATACATGCAGTTCAATCATTCCTGCAGAGCTGTCCAGGGAGTATGTACGCAAGCGTCCAAACATTGGTTCAAGTGTCGCGTTTCCACCTGACGGGTGTTCCTCGGAGAAACGTGCGTCCTCATATAGCATAGTGACAAATGCTGTATGGTATTCGAACTTTGAAGATTAACTTATTGGAATAAAGAGCTACACTGTACCAGTCGAAATTTGTAGATTTGGCACCACAGGTGTAGGTAGTTGATAGTAATATATATAGGGCACACCACCTGAATCGATACAAACTTTGGTGCGCCGTTTTCGCAATCCGAACAAAAATAGGATATTATCTTATCTTTACGCGCTAGGTGAACCGCCCACTAAAATTTACATCTTCTTTGTTTGATCAAAATCGGTATTCATGCGGCTTCAGAAGAATCCGACGAAGACTTTTCTGAGGCAACTCAAAAGGACAGATTTCATTATAGATTTAAAGAGCTTAAAAACTCATTAAAATGGGCCAAAAAGCCACTGTTAATACACCCGGCTTTTTTATACAAAATTTGACGGTCGTTCTAGAAAAGAAAATATCGCTTGTCAATTGCGTCGTCCAGGCTCTGTTAGGTTAGCTTCCCAATCCTTTTGAGACTTTTTGTGTTTGCGACTCAGGCGGCCCTTAAAGTCCTGAACCACGTCGAGTCCTTGCATCTTTAAGTTTTTTGGGCTGCTATCAATTAAAAATTTAATTCCGCTGATTTGTTCTGTATATAGCCTATTGGAGCGACATTTTGATGAGTTCATATTCACGATTATCGTTTAACATATGATTACTATTAAAAAGCAATTTGCGGATTAAGAAAAATATATTTTGAAATGACTAGAGAGTGGTCTCTGTTTCTAATGGGACCCATAATCGCGGTGAATGGTGGTATTATCAATTAAACGTGTGACCCCTCCAGCATATGCAAAAAAAATTATTGAATTTTTCAAATAAATTAATATATGTTTTTTATTTATATGTTTTTTTAAATTAAATATAGCCTAAAAACAAGGCATAAGAAATGTCCGAATTCAAATGCCGTACCCCGTATATATTAGCTCACTCTAAATTGAGCTTATTTTTGAAGGATACTAACCTAAACTTCCAAAGTAATTTATTTGGGCAGCAACTTGATTCCTTAACCAATAAGGGAAGCATCAGCGGAGCACATTATTGGTAAACTCATAACCATGCTTTTGCGTTTAGTTATGATTTTTTTTGTCCTTTAAGCTGTGCTGGATGAATCTAAACAACTCATTTTCATTTATTATTTAAGGTCAAGGTAGTACATGTACCATTATCAGGCATAAACTGCTCTGCCACTACATTTTTTAATTTAAATTATCGCAATCTCATAAAGCAAGACCTGGAAGCTAAACATAACGGAATTTTTATTTCAAATCTGTTCTCTTGGACGCGAATGTATTTTCAGGCACAAAGATCACATCGTGCATTCTTTTGCCTCCTTAGGACCTTTATATTGCAAACCTGTCTGCTTAGTTTGACAGATTAATTCGAGTCGTAATCTGCATGTCATGGTACTTGCATTGCGCTCATATAGGACCCACTTATTGGAATTTATATATTTCCTAATGCATGTAAGCGATTTGTGACACTGGTGCAATTAAATCTTGTATATGTAGATAACTCCTGAACTGCAGAGTGACACTATGCTCACACAGTTCTTCGCCCTCATCGCTTCTTGCGGTCGCCTGGAGCCAGGTTGGTAGTGAAACCGGTGAACCTAATTTCGATAAACCCTGTCGAACACTATATATTAATCTTCAGTTTCTTATGCAATCGTTGCTATCTAATCTGCGTATCCCCTACGCATGAATGTGATGAGATGCAGCTCTTCAACCACATGATTTAATGGCACAGGCGGCTCTTCGAGCAAATCGGTTTAATAAGGGCGTACTTTTCTTCATTTGACTACCCATAAATTTAGCGTGTATTTATTACTGCTTTGAAGACTCGTTGTGATATTGTATAATAATTGCTGATTCAAGAGATTATCCACACTTTGAACTCTGCTAAGATGCTGGATTCCATTGAAAAGGTTGTGCTGTATAATTTTTTCTAACTGAGATTTATTACAATAGTTTACTAGCAAAGGTAACTTATGTAATATCAAATAAAAATCAGGGTTTTTGGCTTTATGCAAGTGTATTTATTAGCAGAGGGTCATAAACAGAGCCTTGTACTCCATTATATTTCAAAACAAAAAATCAAGCAGGATGAGTCCCAAATGTTTTTTATTTGAAATGCTATCCTTATACAATTTTATGTAGGTATCGTATAACCGAGCTGAGTCTCCATTACACATACATGATATGTTACACAATCGTATGAATTCGTACGTGCTGTTCGTTAAAATAAGGAGGTATCATTTGTACACAAACATGAACGTTAGACGAAAAATGATGCCTCAGCACCCCATAAAGTCATAAAAGGAATTCTTTTACCAAGCTGTATTACCTTTCAAGACTACTGACTACTTGTTTTGAAGCACCCCGTGTAATTCATGATTTATAAAAATAAACAATTTCTGCAGCACGATAATATGGTTTTGCGCTCGTTGAATCAACGTTTTAGCAAAGAGCTTTTATAGACGTTTCCTTGCAAAAGCTGACTGAGCCATTCAGCTTACGCATCTTCAGGCCTTTTCGCTTTACTCATTGCTGTCCACACTGTCATCCTCTTTGTCCGCGCTGATCTGTCCCGCTTTGCCTCATTACCCACAACCTGCTCCAGCCTTGAAGAAAAACGGTACAAGTAGTGACTTGAATCGAGTCATCTGCTGCGAGTCATATCCAAGGGACGCTCTATGGCAACTTAAATATTTCACCTCTTTGGTACCTAGAAGCGGATTTACAGTTATGAGCGAAACCTGCAACGATTTATAAAACATTATAAGGTTAGATATACAATTATAACGTATACTTTATAAATGCAGTCTACTATTCTGATTATATTATTACGCGTCATATAGGCACTATACACAAAAAGATACATCGAACAGTTTTCTAGTAATTTATTATACTGTAAGTTTTATTGGCAAAAAAATGCAACACATTTCTTGTATTGCCCATCAGATTTATTTGCTGCACCGCATATCAGTGTTCGCCTTTGCAACGAGGACTTTATTTGGCTCCTCGATTTAGGTTCCTCAATCTATAAGCTATTTAAGTCCAAATCGAACAGCCTAACGCAATGTAGTTCATCACTAGCGCATTCACAATTTGAACTTATCACCGAGTTGCTCTAGTCCGCTAGTAACGCAGCAGCGAAACACGTTTAATTTCGACCGAAAGTATTGGTTCAAAGCGCTTTATCGTTTTCTTACCATCTGTTCCTCAAAAACATGTACTTAATCTCTCAATGCAAACATCCTATCGATTACAATGAGCCTCGTTTCATATTACATTAATGCTAAATCGAGTATAATAGCAGTAACAAACTATGGTGGAAAACTTTATATGACAAGCTTTGGCTAGAATCCTGCGTATGTAGTTTCCCCAAGTCAATCAGACATGCCCTTTGTAAGTCTAACGCCCTTTGTTTACTACGTACGCTAGTTTCGAAACAATTTGAAAAATTCAGAGGTCGGAAAAGAAAGCGTTACGGGAGCCAAATCCGTGATTCTACTTGATTTGGGCCAGCGCGACTATCCTGGTACCGACGGCCATGTGGAGTATAACGAGATTCTAGCTGCCTGGCTTTCACTCAGCGCAGTACGCTCAAAAGCCATTCGTTTTGGGGGCATTCCAGTGAGCAAGTCTCTGACATTTGCAACCAATCTTAGAACCATATTAGCCGAAGTTTATATAGTTGTTTTACGAAGTCTTTCCTAAAATATATATTAGGACATGAATATATATTTTTTGTTCGTAAATAAAATTATTAGATTAAGCCCTTGTAGTCAGGGGCCTTTCATTCTAAATACACAGGCCAATCGATGTGAAATATTCGTTGGCCGAGCAAGCTCTTTAATCTTTTCCTTGTCATCTAGCCTCACTTACACCGCCTTCTGAAGGGCACTTTAAATTAATACAGGTGCCAATGTGCATCTGATATTAGAGTGGTCCCCGTATTTGTCTGTTAACCTTAGGGACACGTTGTAGCCTAGACTTAAGCCTGTCCGTGCATGGACAGACTCCATTTCGTGCTGGAAGCCAGCCGTCTGATAGAATGCCTAACGGCAATATCGGACGTAAAGCACGAAACATAAAGACATTAGAGTGGCAGGCTTAGTTGTCTCGGTATTTAAGAAAAAGACAACTTCAACGTAGTGATTGTGGTTTCCGAAATTCGAAAACGTTTTTTCGTTCCAATAAGTATTCTATTTCACGTCCCTACGAGTAATTTGTATTTTTAACGTACAACACCCATACTTGCGGTAGTTATTCTATATGCAAACAAAGCAGTCATAAAGCACCGAAAAATGCAGGTTTGAATACAAGGAGTAAAAGGTTTCAAGCGAGTATTTTTATTTGGATCGGCTTTTTTTCAATTTTTAGTTTTATTTAATTAATGTTGCAATCTTTTCTTGTAGTGTTCAATAATTTGCATGAATTCTTATTACCGGTTTGCTTCAGTCCAATCTAGAAAATAGATAGCTTATTTATATTCACCTTCTCAATTATCATTCGGTTAATACGCTCCCTTCTTAGCGCTGTACTGAAATAAGTGGGTGATTTGTGCGTCTTTGGGTACTCTGATTGCAGGTATTGGCTCTTTTTGGAAAGGCCACCAGAGTGAATTGTCGGCAAATAGCGAAGCAAAAAGACACTTGGGAAAGAAGCCCTAGTATAAATTCTTTGTTTGCATATATTAGGTCCAAGAAAGAGTATTGGCAATTTTCAAGCCAAAACGGAAGCACATGTTTTTTTATATTTTAAACTATTATTACTAAACTAAATATTGATTGGTGACCTTCTGCCATTTTTCTAACGATACCATAATCTTATCAATGTAGAACTTCTGTGATTTCTGGGCGAAATATTTTTTGCATTTTGAAACTACATATTCACATTTAAAATAAATCTATAGAGAGTAAAAAAAGACGATAGTCTAATAGTGTAGAATCCGGCACTAAAATTTTTATCCTAGGTCTCTCAACTTTGTCGATTAACCAAAGCTGTATATGATCTGGTAGAAGGCAACATTTTTTTGTAGTTACTAGTTCTACTCAATTTTTTTCCGGCTTGTTGTAATCTTGTCAGTTGTTTAACGGGTAATGATAGAGCTTCGAATCAATGGTTTTGCCAGGCGGCAACAATTCGAAATGCAGAATTCCTTTCCAATTTCACGTTTTATCAATTTCAAGCATCACCTTTTTGGCGTCAGTCTGCAATTTGCCATAAATTGTGTAGTTTTTCTTCATTATGACCGTAATCATTTTCCTCAACTTTTACGATAATGTCATCAACTTTTTTTTATCTTGGAAGACCACTACGAGGAGCCTCTTGAAATTGAAAATTCTAGAACGAAACTGGTAGAATAATTTTCAAGCCGTTTCTTCCGATAAAGCATCCCGACCACGCACAGCATAAATTTATTTATGGGCTTAAGTAGCGACTGTGCTCTTACCGTAATAACATTGTAAAAAGGGTACTTTTGAAGAAATGTTTGCAAAGCGCTTCATTTTTAGTTTGAATAAAGGCGATGCTTGCACGTCTATTACTATCAGATCTAAGCTTTCAAATGGCACCAACACCGACCTGACACAGTTCGTACTAGTTAAGAAATATGACTTCAAAGCCATCTAAGAAAAAACACTTAATATTACTTGACAGCCCAATATGTGTGTGTATATATGCATAATAAATAAAAATAAGAAATATAAATAAATGATCAATATGTTTGGGTAGTAATTATGTATAAAAGCCTTTATTACTAACCGACTATTGTCTTAGTCCTTCATATATATATATATTACTGCGACAATCTACTATTTCTATTAATTTTTGTTGCTGCCTGTCTAACTTTAACGGTGTGCATTTTCGATTTGTAGTATTATTCGATACGCTCTACATGTTCATATACCTCATTTTAGGTTTTGGTTGGACAAGAGCAACCATAAGCTTCCTTGTATACATCTTAATGTTCTTTGCAGTTTAGGCATGAAATTTACTTCGCTAATCAACTATGCTTGTAACATTAACACAAACATAATCTTAGCTGAGCTAATATTAAGTATTTGACTATGTAATCATTGGAAACCCAATTAACAAACTTCAAATTATAATAGCCAAAGTGAGCCAGCCCTTTACCGGATTTTTTTTTCCATTAGTTATTTTCCTAACGGAATGGTGTCTTCTTCTTTCTGCAGAAACCTACCTGGAGCAAGTATTAATGATACAGTCCTCTAATAACATGATAGTTATGACCAGCAGTCTTGATGAAAAGGCCGTGTAATTACGTTGTGAAAATTTATACAAAGTACCTATGAAAATGTACACAAATGAAACAAGAACCAATTAGCACATAGTTAGTAATATACATAACGATGACACAACATAGAGAAATATTGCGCTGCAGTTCCGAAATCTAACTGGTAAGACGATAAGGTATATTCATCCGAGAGACGGGAAAAGGGTAGAAAGCCCTCTAATTGGGCTTAAGTCATTAGGTTACCCAAGGGTGCCTCATAGCAAAGACCATTATAAATTCCTGGGGGAAACCGTGGCGACAATAAAATAGCACGGTCGGCATAATCATAAACAATGCTCTAGCCTAAGTAGAGATTTGCAAAATGCTCCATTGCTCTGCAGTTAGAAATAACGTCAAGCAAAAGCGTCTGAAAAGGCAGACTAGAATAGGTTGTAAAAAACACAGGGAATATTATTTCCTTAGAGAAAAATATTATACAACAGGTAAAGCAGAATATAGAATTCGCCAGTTGTAAGGTTAAAATATTTAAGATCCAGGCTCCAAAAAGTAGGGCATCAGACTAGTAGTGGCCTTTCATAGAACAATCAAGAAGGATACCGACGCCACAATGTTCACAGCACGTTAGCATAGAGCCATAAGTAAGAATAGTTTCAAAAGTACGACACGGGAAACTGTGTAGGAGGTAGTGGATAATCGGCCAGGTTTTAAAAAGACATGCGAATTTGAACCTCTGCAGAGAAGGGTCAGTAAGCAATGCCTTGGTTGATTCTTGCAGGCTTTAGTAACCGAAAGGCGGGTAAGAAACTGGCTATAGATGGTCATATCTGGATACAGTAAAGCCAATGTCTAGTTCCCGAGTTATCATACTATGCTGCACAATGCGCTGGATGATAGGACATCATGAGCCTGGGACTGTGAAACCAACAAGTTACCCTATTGAGATGCCACAGGTACGGCGTCTTTGATTACATTGTTAGAAAAAAACTCCTTTCTATAACTGCGAGTATGCTAGGTACTTAGCTACCAAGATAATCGAACACGCCTTAGTTAGTATACATGAATAGGAGATCGAGGATAAAAGGGCAATGTCAGAAAGTTAATAGGATTTTAAAAAGAGACGGTCGATGATGGATCATATTCGAAGAGTGCGGCAACTAGCCCTCGAAGAAACGCGAAAATCGGACAAAGCCGGAAGCCTTGTCTTTCTTATTTTGTTAGATGTTAAAAACGCTTTCAACACCATAAGCTGAATTATTATGACTATACTGCAGCGAAAAAGGATACTACCTTTTCTCAAGGAAATCTTAAAAACAAGCCCCTCCTTAGCAGGATATCTTGCTTCCTTGTCGTTTCGAAGAGATCGGTTATTGGACTGACTCTGTAGAACATCGGCGACGTTAGAATTACTTTATATGCAGGCGGAAGTGGAGCGAACTACGCACGCCGACGATTTAGTATTGTTAATGAAAGTTCATACGCAGTTCCACTTTAAGAACATCGCCACTGTTGCGGTTGCTTGGTCAAAGACGGAATACAAGATCACCACTACGTTCAGTCCTACAGTTCGAACTGCAAAAACTATAGATCATAGTTTTTAATAGGAGGAAACTCTGCAGGAGAAACCTCAAAATCTACATAAGTAGTCAGGACTTGAAGTTTAAAACGACTGTTAAGTACCTAGGTGTTATTCTGGATGAAAGTCCAAGAAGTACAATATACACAGAATGCACACTAGAAATGCCCTTAGAATATCGCCACACCTAGCACTCGCATGCTTCCAAGAGTAAAAGACGTGAGAGAAGCTACATGATTTTTTCAGGCCTCGGCAGCAGGATCAACAGCCTTGTACGCCTACTGGTTCCAGGGCTACATAGCACTGAGCTCCGAAAACAACAGGGTGAAACTGTTGTCGGCGCAAAGAGCCGTTGCACTTCGGGTTATTAGAGAATTTAAGACGGTGACGAGCAAAATGGTGATGGCACTCGCTAATATGTTCATCCCGTGAAACCTCCCGTTAGGGAAGCTTCCGAAAGGACGCTAGAAGGGGCAGTAGATCTTACAGCAGCAAGAAAGGTTACACTAGAAAGGCCCAAAGAAAAATAGAAGCTCCTTACAGCGAACCGCATAGGAAAGATGAAGAAGAAGTGGACGAAAGGGGTGATACTCGAGTACGATACGGAAATCTATATAATGATTTCCGTATTATGAGGTGTTGTACCATCTGTGAAAATATGTTCAGAAAACGCCGCTACTTTTAAACAGATAAAGCTTGGGATAACAAGTATGGATATTTGCATCGTATGTGTGTCGTGCTAAACTGAAGATGTAGAGTACGCGGTTACGAAATGTGAGATACTGTAAGGAGCCCAGGAAAATCAGGCATATGCCTACATACACTAACATACATTGAGAAACATTGCCTTAAAGATGTTCATCTTTCAAGCAAAGTGAAAGCACAAACAAAATCACCTAGAGCTTATTATACGCTTGAAGAAGGAAAAGTAAATATTAAGAAGAAGAAAATACGGAATAAGAGGAAAGAACACCAGCCCGTGCAGTCGACCTAGCGGCCACATAGAGTAGTGTCTGCGTAAAGGTCCAAAGTCAATAAGAACGGCTAGTGGAACTCTAATGAAGAGGAGTTGACTGAACTAATGCTAATGCATTTTCGAGCTCCAAGTGGCCTTTAGTATCAGGTTGAGACACCAAAATTTACTGAGGGTTATCGTAATAAGATGAGTCTTATGTTACATACCGTTTAAATGTATTGTTCTGGGACCCATAAAAGAAGCACTCGGCGACGCCCTTTAGCTTCCGGTTTTCAGGTTCAGCACGATACCTTCATAAACAGAATCTCAAAGCCCATACTGTACTCAGGTAGGAAGAGCATTTCTTCAGATTGTGAGTCAGGCTCACTTTTAACGATGTTGTTAGCATTTTTGCGATGTATATCAGTTCTTCATCACAGCTGTTGCCAGCAGTGATTAGCTCATCTGAGAATACGTAGGCCACCGCTTCTTCGGTACGCTTGTTTAGTTGCATCATCTGTTGAATTCTTGCTGGGAAATTTGTCAATTCTTACATGATAACACCCAGCTGGCAAAGTCTATCCGGAGAGAAAAATGCAAGCTTGTTAGTCGCCGTGGTGCTCATTTTGAGCATCGAGGGGGAAGTCGAAAGTCTGTCAACCGCGGTTAGTACATCATCCATTTCCATCTGTACATGGTATACAATCATTGCACCCGATATGCACGCTCTGCAATGGGTTCTTCTGCAACTTCTGATATCTGCTTATGCGTTATTATGTTTGTCAGCATGTTTTTAGGATAGCTGCTGAAGTTTTATGACGACTAACCCTTTACCTGGCAGTTCCACAATGTTGTATAACGTCCATGGCATATGTTCCAAGCCGACCATTGTAAAAATAAATGCGTCCTTGTAGCCATTCAATAACTTGTATATTTGGCGCTAAACTTCAGTAAGCATTCCATTACCTGTTTTTAGGTGATCTGCTATTATCCGGTGGCATCCGTTTTTTACGTAACGCAAACGTTTCTTTCTTCGGTGCTGATGTTTTGTCGATAATCATAGTACTACGTACCAACATCGTCACAGCCATAATGAACCCGCTATTTCTCACATACAATGCTGCCGTAATGGATTCTATCTGTGCAAAGCTAACACTTCGTGCGGAAATGGCTGCTTTATTTTGATTTGAGTCTAATCCTAAAAGAGCGGCGCCAGCTTTAAATGTACAGGATCGCTCAGTATACCAACTGAACCCTACCTGTATACTTTCACGATACCCTTACTATGACAAATATAAAAGGTATGTTGGCATAAAATATTTAAAAAAAAAAAGCAAAGACTTATTAGACAACATATCTTTTCCTAACAGTAGAGCCTTCCCTTTTACTCACCATACGGTGGCGCAGTGTACGATACACAATCATGCACTAAGTCACTTATTCTTACGAATATCGAGCAATGATTAATAGACACGCTGCTGCCTCTTAGTTTGTAGTAGTAGTAGTAAGAACGTGCTTAGTTAGTTCAAATTATAGACTAAGATGTTTTGCTGTGCTCTCTAGTATAATTGAAATCGCGGTTTCTGTGTCTACCTTCGTGTAGCATGCAAACCGATTAACAGCTACTAGAGTTCGTTAAGTCCCGGACCAGTCTGTGATGGTGTTGTTACTGTCAGCGTCGTTGCCGTGGGCATCGTCATCATCGTATGGCTCGGTTTTGACTTGCTATACAGCTCGGGGAACAAGAACGAGCACTGCGTTAGCTAGCTAAAGGCACGAATTACGTTCATGCCTAACCTAATAGGAACCAGATTAAGCGGCCACACTGCCAGGCACATATGCGGTCTACTTCCGTAATATCGATAATAATCTGTGCATGTTGTTCTAAGCTCATCGTACGTTCTATAGATTCAGGTCAACTGTGTGCACACGGGATTTGCCGTTCATCTTAAGCACTGAAAATCTGTATCTAAACCTGACTTTGCAAATAATCTGATACATCGCGTCATTTGACTCTATACATTTACAGTGTAATAACTTTTTTACGAACAGGATAATCTTTTGAATACACATGATTAATATTCTTCTTGAACGAGCTGCCACAAAATGTGTTTTCGATGTCTCAAACGTTTTTTTTTTGGCACCGTAGTTAGTATTCCAAGACGAGCTAGACCATCCATCTTTACGGGTAAAAAACCTACGGTTGAGGCTCCGTTTACTCCGTTTAGGAGCGTCGTTCCAGTTGTTCAAACTGCTAAAACCTATTTAGAACGATGCAATGGATATGCACAGTAGCGATCGAAGCCAACGCTAAAGTAGGTCGCATACTTTGTAAGGACAACAGTTTTTCTTTGGCGTCAGAAGCCAGCTTGTTCGTTTGCTATTGCTACTTTAAGCTATTCTCCAATCGTAACTTGCTTGAAGTTTCTATATCTTTCATCAGTGATCTATAGACAGCCATGCCAGACATTCTAAATACTTAATTTTCATCACTGCACGCATAACTATTTCACGCGGAACTCATTTTGTGCTATGTTATTCTAATTGCATTGCAACTTATCTGTGAAAAATAAACTGGGTCCAATATATTTTAATATTAGATAAACAGTCGTCCCCTCTAATGATGACATAGAAACGATCGAGATTGCAGTGTACATGTGCACTTTTCTCATAAGTTTCTATAATTGTATCTGAACACAAATACATACTTCAACTAAGTTTTTTTTTACATGGGCTAAAAATCTTATTCCTCGCGGTCATGTTTATTCAATATAACTAACATCCACCGCAATTACAACTTAGATTTAGGATGTTAGCCATTAACCAGCAATTTTTTTCTTTCAATCCGCAAATAACTTCTTAATAGTAAACATGAGTCAGGCGATATTGTTAGGTGTAAATTCGCTAAACTTTGGTTAAAATACCCTGCACGCGAAGAATTGCACTAAAGTTAAATTCTGGGCCGTTAGCGCACCAAAAATCTCAAAAATGCAAAAAGTCGAAATAGAATAACCGTTGAAGCCTATTTGATCTGTTGTTTGGTCTGATTAACACTCCTATTCGTCTTTTTAGAACTATCGTTAATCTCTGCATCAAAAACCCAGGTGTATCCATTTGGCTTTTTGAGACATCGTGATTACTTTTTGAGGCCCTTAAATTTGAACCCTGTTGAAAATCTTCCACCTTGCCTCATAAAGTTCTTTCACAGGTTATTATGGAACCGCATGAAAACTGGCAATAATACAGACTATCAATTGTGGTCATGGAAAGATTTCAATCTTGGTGGGGCTCTGTCCCGCGGGGAACATCTGGATCATAGTTAATCTTTGCTTAAAGTCTAAAAATGTAGTACAGTTTTTCGTCACAATAAAATTGTTGTTTCGTTTTAAACAAAGCTGGCTTTGTTCCGGTATCTAAAACAGGGGATGGGCATGTGTCCGCTAATATAAACAGCCCGCTGAAGTATGTCCGAATTTACATCCCCTACCCTGTATGTCCTTACAAAGCCGTCAAGGAATAACAATAATAATACCATTAGCTCAGTTGTGCTATCAAAAAGGCAAAAAGAACGGCTAAAACGGGCCTATAAGCAGTTTAGGCCGCAAATAAGGTTAGTATAGAAGTGACTGAAGGTTGCTAAATAAACATGACCGTCAGAACCGACACTTTTAGCACATGCGAAAAAAATTGTTGAAATGTGTGTTATTGTTGAGATACTTCTTGTAAACAACTCGTAAGGAAAGTCCTTATTCGAGCCGATCACCGTGTATATAGGAATGTTTTTCTAAAATTAGCTACCAGAAAGGATTTATCGGTGCTTTACGATACACAAAAAATGATTTAGCGATAACCGTCCTTATATTATTGTCCTGAGTAGATCAAAACATTTGGATTTAGTGAGCAATTAAAGGGGTGCTTTAACGTGAGCTATTCTTAGATAATTAAACGATCATACAGAAATGACAAAGGACGGTGCAGTATATATAGTTTGCAAATCTAATTTTGGTCATGTCAATTTCGATTTTTCTTATTGCCAGACTAGGTTAAAGTCAACATTTTATTTAGTGTTCTTATTAGTCTTTTTTTAAACGTTGATACATAATATTTCAATTACTGAAGTAGCTACTGTAGTTAATGCTATATGCAATACAGTTCTCCATTATTTCCCATTATTAAAGAAGCTGATTCTCGTAGTTCTTAAGTACCTCTGCGGCTAAAAAGTGTAACACACTTGAGAAAGTTATCAAGAACCGCTCTGGCTCACTTGGCAGGGATGAAAATAGATTATAAACGGTCCTGAAAAATACGTTATAAATCCATTGGCAAGCACTGTAAGGTGGATCCAGCTGATTACTGTAGTTGCTTGCAGTAGTATTATATGAAATGAACTAACCGTAACTATGGTACTCCATACGAAGTGCTTTAATAACACTTTTGTTCAATTATTGACGTGAATTATCAATAACAAATTACGTTGCATATGATAATGGCTTTAAAAAAAAATTATATAAATTAATTAGCGCTTAGGGAGTGGCGATAAAATAAAGAGTACGTCAAGCTAATCCATACCTCTAAATACGTTGCCACCGTAGCTGAGAACATGCGGCTAACATTGGTTAAAATTTCAACATTAACAACGCAGGACCGAGAGATCGGCCTTTTTCTGGATGATACTCGTAGTAATACTCCTTATCCGGCGTGATTTAATATACAAAGAGTACAGACCGAAATCAAGCCGCGGTGGTCTTCGACTACAATGTAAAAATGCTGGACAACTTCATTTCAAAATTAAAGTTACTGATTTTTTATTTATTACTATTGTTTCAACCGACGGCATGGATTTAGGTTGCACCTGAAACATAACCTTTCCTTACTTTGTAATCAATTTGTTTTAATAAAACTTTAAGCCTAAGCGTATAACGTGATTTAAACCATTTTATTTTTTACATTCTGCTAACTATTAGCATCTAGTTCCCATAAGTCGTAATGCTAGCTCTGCAAAGTTCAATCATTGTCCTCAGATATTCACTGGGCTTTTATTACGTACTACTTTTTACTGAATCATAGGTCACCAAACGGCGATATCTAACTCTACGTATGTGGCTCTATTATAAATAAATTTACCAATATTGTGATTTTACACGTAAAACTATACGCGATACACAACAAAAAATAAATATCCACACCATTTTTTCAGGTCTAATTGATTCATAATCCAAATTATTTAATTATGCTTGTATTTTCTTTATCGCAACCCTCTTTGCGTGTATGCATATTAGCTTTACTCGGTGACCACGATAGAGGTTTTTTTAGTGAGGCAAAGCATTTCCCATACGACATACAATTGCGTCTTACAGTGCAACTTTTGAATAGCCTATAAAGGCAGCTTCGAAGAAGTTTGCGATTCTGATACCTATTCTCGATAAAACTCTTGAACGCTGTTTCGTGTTCTTGTTCTAGATCTGGCTTCTCAACTCTTCCTTTTTTCGAAATCCGCTATTAACATATACTTCACATGTGATAAAATAAATTAAGCGTTGCTTCCTTCACAACAATAATATGTGAAAAGAGAGATGTAGCATAAATGTTTCGACTTCGTTTATTATTATTAAAAAAGCTCAAAGTCGCAACTTCTTGATGGGCTCTGCGACGTGCGCGCAGCAAGTAACGCATAACATGTGACTGAAAGTCTGGACAATATAACCAATTACTCCTCGAATTAATTTTTTTTCTACTTTAGCTTGAAGTTGGCTTGACCCAATTCGTTGAAAACGTGCCTACATAGCCCTTAAGGGCGAGGATGGGATTCGAAAATCTGAAATTTCCGAGCGATATCCAGATGACGATAGAGTGAAAAAATATAAGCTAAAAAGGTTGTGTGAATCTGTTCCTGAATACTTTAAGCTTGGAGACCACTAACTAAAAAATATCTAGTTAAGACAACTAGCTATAATGCATTTTCATGACCAAAAGTAATTACTTTTTAGGGTACCTATTATTACGTCTAATATAATAGTTATAAGAATTAAATCTTCTTTATTGTATTCACGTACGCGAAAGCTCCATCAATATTAAAGTAAAACATTGCGAATAGCAAATACAGATCTCGATTTCTTTATCGTTCTTCTAAGCATTACGAACCATAGGTGAAATAACAGCATACAATATAACCACCAGTCAAATGTTTTTCAGAAAGATCAGTATTATTTTAACTTTGGTTCTAGAACGGCAATACTGACACATACTCGCATATATTCGAATCGAATAGAAAATAAAACAATTTATTAAGCAGCGTATGAAGACAACTACTGGCTAAAACCTGTCGAGACTAAATACAAGAACTGAATATGCTAAGTAAGCCTGCAGAATATGATACACACATGTTTTGTTTTCGTTCATTGTTAACTTACGACAGTTAAAGAATTTGAGAATTTCGACCCCTTGTTTTATTCGGGCCATCAAGAGTTTTCCAACAATGGGTCGGGCATCCCCTTCGCTCATTGTAGTAACGAAACAGGTTTTTGCTGATAACAGTCGAGCACTCTGAAAATAATGATTCCTGATGCACATTTAAGTCCTACTTTCAATTCAAACAATTATGATGTCGGTTGGCTTTTAAATAGCCCATGTATTATATATAATTCACATATAACGCAACAAGTAGTAATTCCGAAAGAAAGAAGACCTTATTCTGAAAAGATCTTATCTTAGCTGATTTTCCATAGGAGTATTTGATCCCTTTGAGTGCTTTATATTTTCAACTAACGTATGGAACGAATACAAAAACATTTTCACTCCGGTAGAGAAAATACTAGTGTTAAAAAGTAGACATATCTCTATTAATCAATCTTATTGTTTCGAAAAATTAGTCATTGTACAATTATTCTGAACACAATTTATTTTGGCATTTCATAATTGTTTATAAGTGTGACAACTTTAATATTGCTCTTGCCGTTATAATATTACATTATTGTTATTATTACTATTTTCATTTTCATAGTCATAACGCGTTAAGTAACAACACTGACTACTCCTCACTGTGCGCCATTGACGCTGAAGGCCAGGACGCTTTTGAGCGGTTATCACATCATTTTTTAAACAGGAAGTAAAACACAACACATTCACGCAGTAACCGAACACCTGTCGTTCTGTTGCCTTCTTCCGTCCTCCTCCTCGAGCCCCTCCATCATCCTTTAACTTTGTTGTCAGCCTCTTTTCTCATTCAAATTTCACTGTCATCTCGCTGTACTTAGCTGCTGGAATTGTTCGTATCTTAACCGGCTTACTTCTATCATTAAACCTAGCCGTAAACAATCACTATGCTAATATTACCAGGCTACTATAATAACACAACAATCGTAATTACTAAATCAATAATCGTATGTAAAAAACAAATATGGCGAGAATGACAGCGTTGTCGCTTAATTAGCGAACAATCCACTAATTTGCTTTCAGTTGCCTTTTAATCGTTTGCAATTTTGTCATTTTATTAATATCGCCTAATCCCATTTTCTTATGTTAATTGAATAGTACGAAAATACAGCGAGCTTTGGGGCTCGTTGTACAGTAGAGTTACGAAGACAGACATTGAGTCAATGTCGTCGCATGTTAGTCATTCTATTATTGGCTATGCGAGATGTTAAGACTTTTCATGACGAAATACGTGATCACTCTGCTTGAGAACTAGGAATGGTTTAGGGCTGCCATCGCGTTAGGGTGACAAGCAGAACGACAGCCACCGGTAAGGTTGTACAACGACTCGCAGAACGTGAACTCTGGGCTGAAATATAAAAAAGTAAGATATAGTGCTTAGCAGGCCTACAGAACATTCTAGGAGGCTATGCGCTCATATGTCAAATGCAACGTTATCACTTCGTTTCAACTCATACTGAACAGATTACCTAAAATTAAATTGAGTTCGAAACGAATCTAATCTATAAAGTTATAGGGTTTCACAAAGAGCATCACTTTGTCATCTTCTTCACCTGGTATAGTTCTAAAACTACATCTTGGTCAGTTATTACCTTGGTCATTAAGTCTGAAACATTGCTTCGTCGTGGATCGTTTATGTTTGCGCTAAGGATCGAGCCAGATCCATAAACTATTAACGTAACCGTGGTGGGTAGATTTACTTCATGATGCTTCCGGTATAGAACCGTTTTTCTACTAACTCACACACAGTTGTAAGGTAGGTTAAAGGCACTGGCGGTGGTACTCTTCACACGTCTTCTTCTAATTAATTGTCTGTTTATCGACATAATCAGCCTTTTTAAAATCAAACGTGTATTCTTAGGCATCATTCTTTCAATTATTAGCACGATCGATGTGCTTATGTGATCCGACTGTATAGGACTTAAATATATTGTAATATAGTTTGCCTAGACCGAGTTATCAAAACATAGAACTTCGCCGACCGCAGCAAAGTGGTACCTGTTAAAGACGGCTCAACAGACAGAACTTTGAAAAGTATTCGACGTTCGGTGTGCACAGATGCCTAGATGTTTAATATAAAGACAGTTTGTGCACCCAATTATAATTATCAGGTCCGTCGTATTTACTATAAGGTACGTTTTGCAATCATTTATCTTAGTTTCATATTTCTGGCCGTCTCAGATCTTGGGCTGTTCATCTAAATCACATATGTTATTTACATCATGATTACAGGAGAGGATGTCTGTGCAGTCGATTTTTAGTACCTAATGTGATGTAAACTATAAAAACTATAATATAGGGTTTTTCACAAATGTTTAGATATCTCGTCATCTATTTTCGTCACGTTAGTTAGTTAAGTCTGCATCTGTCACTTTCTCATTTAGCCCTGTACTTGATATACCACTCATGTGTATATTATTCATTCTGGCACATATGTAGTGTTGATGACTTTGCGTTCATGAAAATCACAAGAACTTAAAACTAGTTTCAAGCAAAATTCACATTTATTATTGATGTTAGTTTCGTCAACATTGAGCAATTGTTTGCTGATAGTTTCTAAGATTCAAACACCCTTTGAGATTTATGTTATTTTTTTCCAATTACGCCACCTCCGGATCTTATTTCTATGTAAACAAGCTCTCGGAATCACCTCTTTTTTTTCAATTTAGCTTCAAGCGCTTGCCCTTATTAGGAGTAATTTGAGTGGGTCTTGCTAGGCTCATTTAGTGTGAAGTATGAAGAAGTATGAATCCAAACGCGTATTCAGTCGAAACACTTGGAATCCCTCATGAACGGATCAGGTCAAGCATTTCCCTTGCTTTGGCTTCAGTCACAAAAAAATGTAATCACAGGGGCAGTTTTTTGCGGCAAGGCTGCACATTCTCGTGACCGCAATGGTTCCTCGCATCAGCCATGGTTTGCTATTGATATTGTGAGCTGCTCTGGGCCTTGGGTGAGCTTGGTCAGTTTGTAAAAAAGGGTGCTCTTGTGATCCCTGAAGGGTAAGTGATTCGCTCTTCTTATTCGCTAGCCATATCTACGCATCTGTTTTCTTCTATGCCGTCTTTCATCGCCGAGCTGCCTCTCTAGGTGCCGAATCCCCTGGAGACATTTGGTGCTCCTCTCACCGGTTCCTAGATTCGAACGTTATTTTTGATTGCCAGTTTAGGAACATGGACCATCCTGCGTATCTCTACGTTTCCTTGCATTATTTAGAGCTGACCAGCAACTAGTCTTAATACTCGCATGTGGATTTCGGACACCAATCCGAGATAACATGCGAATAAACGTCTTGATAGCTATTTCACATAGACATTCCTAGAAGGCGCTTATTATGTAAAACAAAGTAAACCTTTACTAGCTTTACTTACCGCCACCTTTACTAGCTTATTTCTAAGGTACGAATAGGTGCCAGGACATGGCCAACCTTGAAAGAATTTAGACAATTTAGAACAATTTAGACATATTTCGCCAACTCAGATATTATATTGCTATGAAGATTTCAGCTGTGATTAAAAAAAAAACTCTAAGTAGAACTCATAATACTTGAAAATGCCATGACACGTGAGTAGAGCTATCATCTGCTCCCGCAGGAGACCGCTATATAAAGTTAAAGATATAATTTTTTTTATTTAAGAGCAACGACCAATTGTGGATCATGTTGACGAGTCAGATGGATATCGATTTATTCTCGTCAAAGTCGTTCTGTTGAGGATTAATTATACTCTTAGCAGCAAATAACTTTGTATAGTATCTAGCAAGAGGTCTTCGCAGGAAATGCCTTACACCTAAATTGCCTAAAAATTAGCACAGCTTCCTTTCTATATAATAAAGAATACACAGATAACATAATCTCTGCTTAATACTTAACGTAAAGTATTGAGCCAGCGGTTACAAAATCTTATAGAGTAAAACATACTGAAGATGTTAATAGTAATCGTTTCAGCTACGAAAATATATTTTACTTTACAAAGTTACGAACTTGAATTGACACGTCACTTCTCATAATAACTCTATCGTATTGAAAGCCATTACACATGTCGCCACAGGATTCATTTATGATTTTTGTAAATAAGTCTCGGCAGGCGACAATATAGAGGATGTCCCGATGGTGACTGAAGCTATAGCAAGGCTGGCATCGTACACTAATTCTCCATAAATCGCTTACTTGAATCTAGACGTACACGCAAGGATTTTGAGGTTTATTAGGAGCATTGGAGTGTGAGTTTTAAATATATTGACGCGTAATGTTCTGTAAGTGGGAAGGACAAATGCTAAGACTGCAAAAGGTGAGCGAAGCGGAGTCTTGCAAACAAAGTCGCCAAGCATATAGGCATTAATGGTAGAGAAGTCATGAACTGAAACGTGAACTTATCTATTATTACCGTTTCGTAGGCAAAAAACATGTAACCACGATTCAACACAATAGAATATTTGTCTAGCAGCAAGTAAGCAATTACGCGGATATGACCTTTCTCACATAACATTTAATAAAATAAATTTCAAAGGGCTACTCCCAGTATCATATCGATCACAGGGTGCTTTGCATAGTTGGCAGCGATAATCTTATCCTAAATCATGGTAACTGGGTGTTCGTCCGATATTACAGTGACATCCATAAACCGCAAGTCGATTTGTTCTTAAATTATTCTTTATTGTGGCACTGGTAGCCTTCTTGACCTTGTAGAACTCTGAGGCTGTGTCGCTCAACTTTGGTACGTGTTAGCGAATGATTTGTACATAAGCTCCTATTTCTTTTTATGGCGAATTGCCGCCTCAGTTCGACAACAAATAGTGGTGTTCTACAGGGCAAGTGATAGGTTGGTTTCTAGCTGAATGTAAAGGACGCTAGGTCGAGGTTGGCTGACATTCTATGGGTCTGCGTAGTCAATTCAGGGCGAGTTGTTGTCATATTAATGACAAATAATAACAAAAGGCGCAATATGCAACCTTACACAAGAAAAGCCAGCGCCGTTTACGTGGATTCTCGGATGCTGTGACGGTTAGTAATAGCTTTCTTTTAAGTAATCTGCTATCAGAATGATTGTCTACTTGGCTTCAATGTTATTCCAAGGTAAGTAAAGGAATTCACGTATTGGATTACTCTTAGTTTTATGTTGTACTCTGTAGTTTCAGTGGTCTCCTTGGCTACCAATAAAGATGTAGCTTCATTGTGTGTTATTTCAGGGATATACCAGAATACACTGCCATATGCAATGATCTATCACAGTAAATTGCGATCGTAGCGACATAAAACACATCAAAAAGATGACGAACCGATGTTTCGGTGAAGCGCTGACGGTGAGCATAGCGCCAGGAATTAAAAAGTGGGGTTACAACACAATGCGTACTGTTGTTATTACAATAATGACTCAATTAGCAAAACAGAAATTTTTAGGATCAAAAATCCTTAATAATAGAGTACTTAGAAAACTTACAAATTTTTACGAAATCTAAAAATAAAAACGAACTTTTCAATGCTTTAGTTACCTTTATAGTAATGATTGTTCTCATCTATTGAGGTACCTCGTTTCCTTCTTCTAGGTTCACAGATGGGGGCAAAATACTGCACATATTTTTGTCATTTACAGAGGATTTCGCTTCGTATCCGAATGATAAACATGGATTATTTGCACAGGCTACATACACTACCAAACCTATGGTTTAGTGTGGAGGAGAAAAATAAGACCATAACGTTATCAAGCCGCACTTAAAATTCTGAAGCGGGTATTCGCAGCTAGTGACCTAAATGGAAGACAATTAATTTATAGAAACTTGAACAAGCTTATTTTGGGACTAGACTGATATGCTTCAAGTGGTCATATAAGCGATAAATAGTTGTAATACATGTCACATTTCTAAATGGCGGTTACAAATTTGTCTCATACATATTCATATGACAACTTACCCTTGGGCTGTGGTAATATTATTTGTCTTTTGAGAACTTCGTACGTGAATCCTTAGAGCATGCTTAAAGAAAACGCATTTTCACATATTTTTAATCTATTTGAAAATTTGTTTTGCATTAGTTAAATGTGGATTGGAAGAATCATTTCATCCTTCAGATTCCCATACTGGGATATTTAAAGAGCTAATTGGTTGATGTGTCATAGATTTCTATAGTAATGAAAGCACTGCAAACGAACCCTTAGGTCAATTAGAAGAAAATTACGCTTCCCTACTCAGTTTTAACAGAAAAATTTTTCTGCTGCCTTTTGTTTTGAAGGTCCTGTTTTCTGTGTCATGCTGAAAAGACAGTAAGAACGAAAATTCAATGAAGCAAAGTTTAGCTATAACCTGGGCTTCAACAGATGTCCGTCCAAGGCCGGTCAAAATTTTACGAATCGGAAAAGCTGTGTGAAGTTTAAATGTTGTCCTTCAAAAAGGTGACCTGATATAATTTTTTCCGTTTTCGAAAATATTATACTGTTAAATGTTTACTTTGTGTGATAAGTTGAGTCAAGCCGGAATCTATGTTCATCGTCGTTTTACTCGTTTACAAAAGTTTTACTGAGACGTTTTTGTGGTAACTAGGCACTTTTGACTGTAAATAAGGTCAAAAGGTTACCTTTAGTATAATTTATAAACTTATTATACAATATATATATATATATATATATAGAGAGAGAGAGAGAGAGAGAGAGAGAATAGTTTGGATTATCTATTCAGGTAACGGAATCATCTATCTAAATATGACAGCAAACATTACGAGGGCCTCTATTGAAGTCACCGTAGAACTAAGTAAAGATCTTTTACTGTTGACATTTTTGAAAAAATATCTCAACAAGCACTATAATTTGTCGATGTCGATGTTTATTAGGCGTGTAGTCTCTCTTATTTTGCATAGATCCGCTTCTCATTGCCGGTAGGAATTTTGTGCAGAAAGCATTCCTTATCTGCAGTGTAACGATATCTAGTTTTTAAGTCCCATGATTTAACTATACTGAAGAATAAGGAGCCTGAGAAAAAACAGACAACTAGAGGACGCACAGCACTCTGCAGAAAGGGCACGTTAACTTTCAACTTTAAAATATAAACTTTAAAAATTACCAAAATTACTTTTAGTCCTAGTTAATACGTTTTTATAGAGATTAGGCCTGATTTTTTACAGCCGAGGGCTAAAACGTTTTCACACTAATTTTCCCCAGTTACATTGTATTGACCTTTTTACGGGCTTTACAAGTGCTACGAATTCGAGCTACATATCTCACTGTTATATAGTTTGTTTCAGCGCTGTAAGGTAGTTTCTAAATTTTAAACGACAGACGTAGTTGTCATAACATTCTATCTTTATAATTGAGTCGTCTATGTACAAACTACAGATACGCATATAGTCAATTGCTTTATTTATCTTATAAGTAAATTTTGCATTTAAATCGGATGCTAGAAGCTCAAAAATTGAGTATAGTATAGTTTCTTTGATTTATTGATTGATTATTGCAAGACCCACAGAATCACTTGGTCTGTTCCCAGAGAAGCTCTAAGGAATTGAATAGATCAGTTGATAAGTAATTTGTATCGAAACATCTTGCGATGTTTGTTCTATTCCAGAAATTTAGCTTTGTCTTGAACAATCTAAGTCATAAACCGAACTCCAAGGAAGGTATATGTCGGCTAAATAAGCCTTGCACATTGCTGACGAAGTACAACCAGAAGCACCTTTTTTTTAATTATACATTGCTTATTATTTTGATTTACTTCTGCCTAATTTGTTGATAAGTTTGTAATATAATTTCTTCAGAAGACGCACCCGTGCTCACGGTATGTTAGCCTACAAAAATGTATATACATTACTAAATAATATTACAAATATTATTAAATTATTACTATTATACAAATGTATGTATTTTAAATTGGATTTAAATTTACACAAATTTATATATGCCCAATTAATAGAATCTTTGGTGTATAAAGATGCATGCGAAAAAAATAGATACAGGATTAGGTATACGGGAGGTATCGGAAAGACGGGAAGATAGACGGGACAGAACATCTTGACAAACCCTTTTTCTGATGCGTTTAATCGTGCTTTGGAACTATTTTAATCTCTATGGAAAGGATTTGTTCGGTAAATATCGCTATTTTTATCCTCCTTCTTTTGTCACCTTTTTAGGAAATAATACGATTTACGTCTACCACCAAATCTGTATGTAGGCCGCTTTAGTTCACATTCATTTCACACACAAAGTACAGCAATACAAATATAAATAGCTGAGTTCATAAGGCGTCCAAATTTCGGGAGTTTGAGATGTTTCTTTGCATAGAGGCAGGCGTGACCTATTTCGTTTGGTACATGGAAAATGGTCCTGCTATTTATCTCCCTCTATATTTCACGAGGCGAAATGTGCCGGCTCCCATTATTAAACGAAGCGTGTCTATGCCCGAGTCCGATCCTAGATCACGTGTTTCTATAATTAACAGGCAAATACGTTATCCACTAACCTATCATGCAGGCTAGAGTCAACCTCCTTGCTAGCGGATAGCCACCAAGTCGTCGTATTAGGCTAAGAAAGAACCTGAACCTTTTTACACTTTTCTAATCGTCTTATGATAAGAAATTATGTTATGTGTTCACATTTCTCACACCCTTCTTTTCTCTTGGCGAGACGGCATGCATCAAATGATGCATACCATCTCGCAAAAAGGTAGCAGGTCTTGTTTGCCAATCACGTCGTGAGTTCTTGATCTTAGTGGAATCCGTGTGGCACCGGAACTAAACTTACCGATCGACACTCTGGTTCATAGAAAGCGATCCCCAGTAAATCAAGCCCTTGCAGTTCTACTAAATGCAGGGCTTTTTTAAATAAAAATCTGGTTGTACATAGGGTCTTGGCTTTTTTCCTAGAACCATCGATTTCTGTTCCATGTTGGCGAATAGACACAACTTTTAATCGTCAGTAACAGTTCTGTGTCAAAACCAATTATTGTAGTTGCGTAACGCTTGACACCGCGCAAAATGTCGAGAGGAAGTATTAACGCCCAAATTCCTTGTCGGATTCAGAAGGTTCATGAAGTATTTAAGTTCCCAGCTTCATCTAAATAAACCTACCGAGCTTCAGAACAACGATCGTATAACTCCAACCCCACCTTTACGGCCAATTCCCGAACTGTTTATTGGTTATCTCCATTCGAAGGCGCCTTCAGCTTGTCGTGATCGCACTGAAACGGTTGACTAAAACAGCGGTGTCCTTTATGTCCCGATTACTTGCCAAACCACTCTAGTCGTTTTAAGCGTAATAAGGTCAATGTCCCGGCCTATTTCGGATTCAATGAAATGCACAATACAAAAGATTCTCGAAAATACACTTTTCTTTACCCGGAATATCAATTTTTGAAAACTACATTCGGGTTGATATTGAGAAAAAACACGACATAATACCGTTACAGCAAGCGGATAAAATAGAAAAGGCGTTCTCAAGTGGTATATCAGAAGTAAACAACGAGCGATGGGAAGCGGGAAAGATAAGTTTTTTAAAACACAGAAACTTCCTTGCGAACTTAATATATAGGTGTATGTAAACGATCTGCTACTCCATAGCCGCTCACCAGAACTTTAGCCGAACATCTTGACTTAACAAATAGAACATTTAAGGTAAAAGCATAGAGACAGAACAAAAAAATGTTTCCGGCTTTTCATAGAATTCTTACATCTTTCCTCTCTCGTCCTCTCATTTATAGATCAACCTTTCGGCTCACAACGCGTAGAAATCACGCGGGCTGCTACACGCAAAATTAGAATTTTCAGTACCAGGTTTCACTAATGACCCTCGCAACCGCCCAGTTATCATCCAATCTACTGAATGCTCTATATTACATATATCTGAATGTTAGATCGTTTATAAATCAAAAGCTTGCGGTTTATTCGGCTTATATACAAAGTGACTATACTTATTCCCTAAATTTGGTTAACATCTGCAGTTTCTAATAGTAAATTTTCTCTTTACAATACCTGCAATGTTTCTGTCCCGATCGCTGTTCTAAAGAAGGGCCGACAGAAAGCACTTTTTGTTTTAAAAAAAGATTAGATAGATTAAAAAAAGATAGATTTAACTAGATTGTAGACAGTTGCTATAGAAATTTTTTACAAATGCAGTTCTAGATGTCGCTATTCTGCTAACGCAAACTATGCCATGAAAATGACCTTAGGAGCTATCCAGGGTTTTGTCCTTTGAGTAGCTTAAATCGAAAAGATATCAAACATACCTTAGGTCATCTGATTCGCCTTGTAATTCCGCGCTTCTAAAAACTTTTTACGGTTTTATATACATTTAACCTTCCCCTTTTAGACTGCGGAACTGTTTCCTTTTACCGACGAAACGCTGAGAAATCGCTCGTAGATGAATGTATAAAAAAATTACTTATATCTACTAGTTGACACAGTGGCTCGCCCACATGCACTATGACTATTGTAGTTTATGGTATTTCTTGCAACAATCCCTGTTATCATTCATGTCACGAATGTTTGTTCTTTTTTTTTACTTTTTACTATTTTGATTAAATTTTACTAGGTCCATTTTTACCCGCATTTTTAAAACTCGTTTTCGAACCAGCAGGACCATACCATTATGAAAACGCTTAGAAACTAAATTTATAACGAAAGATCTTACGGACTCCAAATCGTTCGTCAGATTAGACCACGGGCGACTAAAGGAAACAGATAGTATTGGGATAGTACAAGTAATAATAATTTCCTTAAGACCACCGTGTTAAACAGTTTCTTCGCACTTCCATGTATATTAGAAAACTGTAACCGCAAAGAAACGACAGCTGTGCGAAGGTCATTGGCATGACCGAACATTTTCCTTCAGTTTAAGTTAAGCATCAGAAAAAACTGTTACCCAATTTTCATCTAAGTTGCGGACAAGTTAGCTAAACTCTTAGTTTCATTTTTGGTAGCTATTATTCAAGAGATGCAGTATTCCAGCACTTCTAACATTATTTTACTGTGGACGATAAAAAGAAATTTAAAACAAATAAATAAAGTTACCATGCAATAGTTGAAGAATCAGCGTTCTACATTGTTCTTTAGAAGCCCTTCGAAAATATGATATACATTCTAATAGTGAAAGGAACTTATAAGCTCTAACCAAATAGATTTTATTAAAGATAAAACGACATGATGAAAGATAAAATGAACATAATCTGTAAAGGATGGAGATTTTATACGGTGAAGCCATATTTTAACGCAAAGGCACCTTTTAATTGTAGATACTTCGACTCCTATAAAGTATTCGATAAGGAGAACTATATAATTATTTTTTTACTTCTAAATTTGAATGCTATAGCTATACCTTCAAGTGGATCACAGTTTATTTGACCAGCATCCCTTCTAACTGTAATTCGACAAAAACCTTGGAACAAAAAAGGCAGGATTTTTATTTAAAGCCCCTAATATTTTATGTTTTACTATATATTATAATTATCACCCTTTATGGTATTATATACTAATTGTACCTTTGAAGAATGAGAATAATTGCAATATGTTAAAGCAGGATATAGAGTAACTGTCAAGATAAGTATTAAGTAACCACATGACAGTTTTAGTAGCAAATGCGCTTACCTCTATTCTGGCAATGTTTTCCAAATATACGGATTAAAGAAAAGTTAATACCGACTGCAAACTCAGAGACCGATAGTCACTACGAATTGTATTATCTGAAACCAGGCAGCTCAAAGTTTCGCTCACTTAAATTGCAGTTAGCACATAGCCACTTGTCTTTGTTCTTATAACTACAGTTTATACATGTTTAATTGTAAAAAAAACCCAGACTTTTATTCCGAGACAATACAGTACATCTGTCGCATCTGAAGAAGATGTAATACTTCATGACAAGGCATTCAGCGTAAATGAGGCTGTACAAAAACCATTCAAATTTATGAAAATTTAAGATTACTAATTTGCCTAGCACATTTCTTTATATATTTTCTAAGAGCAAGGAGAGGGGCTTGGAGTCTTATAATTTTTCGAACAACTTTAGTAAATAACATGCGTATCGAGACAAGTTAAGAAGTGACTATAATGATATATCACAACTTTTTTCTAGAGATATCTTAATCATGCGTAACTCAATGCATTGTAAATATCGCTTTGAAATAATACTGCTAGACAAGAATATTCTTTTGACTAATTAAACCCAATAATTAATTAATTAATTGATGTATAATAAATACATCATATATGTTTGCTTACCTGAGAATCGGTGATGCATGACGTGAGCGGATACCTCTGCGACCCGCGTAAATCTTTCTCCACGCATCATACCGCAACGCAAACGTAGTTCATTGCGCTGAAAATTGCCCGGTGTCAATGGCACCCTTAACTGCAATTCAGAATCTTGTACGTGTATTGAATCTAATTCCACAGCTGGATACAGTGATGTCCAATCGGATGCCTATAAAAGTATAATCATACGCGTAAGAATATTTAAGTCTGATGTCTTCATCTCATGCAATAGGCATGGGAACATTGTTTTTTTTTAAATTTTTTTAGAGTCCACTGTTGATGTACAAACACTTGGGAAACGAGTAAATGACAGAAGCAGCAAGTACTTAATAGAAAAAGCTGCCTCCGAAGAATTAAATGGTTTTACTAAAGTCATCAGATACGTGCTGTTGTCTCTGAAGGCTTGAGGACGGGGAATGTAAACCAGAAATTTCCAATAAATTGAAACATATCTATTATCAATGTTAAAAATAAGCTAAGAATCGTTCATCATGTCAGAAAGCTGTCTACGTAATTTTTAGCAAAATTACAAATACAAAGACGGTCTTCCATGATAGCTTTCATGCGGATACCACATAGCGAGTCTATGGTTACAAGTGCCAAAGGTACAACCAGTAATATCTTTAACCATTTAACGATTCGATATGTCTCTGTAACCATTAACCCAGACGATCCATAATTCTCAGATTACGCAAGTTTTGCTTAATAGACGCAACAAGTAGCGCTGCTCTATAAATGCATTTTGAATGATAGATCCTAAATCCCGTGTAAACAAAGTTGCGGGCTTATATTCCAAGTAAGTATACGTTTCCTCAAACTCAAGTAATTATACGCTTTATCTATTCTTCAGCTTTACTGGTACTTACGTGCGACCATCAAAGCCGATGTAAGAACAACAGATAGAAGAATTGTGAAGTAAACGCAGGTTTAACTCTTCCACGAGACATCAATAGCATTTTAGCAGGCCTCACAAAGAAAATGTCGATGTTGCTTGCGATGTCGAGAAGGCTTTCTAACAGTTTTGAAATACGTCCTGAATAGCACATATTCCTACTATTTTTTCGATTCTTTGTGAATTAAATGCGTCTACAGTTAACGATTTTCTTAAAAGCCTTTCCGTTTGATATTTTACCACACTCTTCGAACCTAATAGGAACCTTTTTGATTCTCTTGATCCTAAGCTGCCGTACAATTGTTACATCATCGTAAAACGAACTCCGTTACTTTCTTATTCGCAGAAACCGGAATGAGCCTTTTATGCAGTGTGTATAGACCAGAACCTCCGTGTCCTTTTTGCCGCGCAAGCAGTCGTCGAGTTGAAAATTCTCTACACCTGTGGTTAACTTGGTCAAGTTACTTATAAAATAACGGCAAATATAAAAAAGGAAACGATGCAGCTAAACTGGATTGGTTAAAAGACGTTTTTAGTAAGCGGAAATCCCTTATAGCAAATCACGCTGGTTACACGGTCTTCATTCGACCAATCAAAAACTGAAAACTATCTAGACGTATAGAAATAATTGAAGCCCGTCGAAGGTATTGCTTCCTTTAATTTCGCACGTTGAGTGCAACTTTTTCTGGCAGTAAGCGCATTCTTTGCGGTTGTGTGTTTATTTGTCATGTTATCGCTTACAAAATACGAACTCATGCAAGATATCATCAATAGTTGTATGTACTACTCTTTAATTTCAGGATTTGTAAACATTTTGAAAACACGGCCCAACCAGAGTTATTTTATCACTACGGAAGGATCTGAGATAGCTTGCACTGCCTTGGTAAAATTACAATCATTTAAAGATTAACAGTACATTCTATCAGCTTCATTCATTAATAGACAGCAATGGCATCATTCGGTGCAAGTTTAAATTTCAGAACTCGCCCGGTCTTTCTATCATCTATCACTTCACTCCGATCGTTCTTAGGTGAAGCTCTCCTGTGTCAAAAGGACCACTTTCTAGTGCTTTTTGAGCAAAGATAGTATTTTTCTAGTACAGTCCGCTCTTGCACTGAACCAAGGCCTTTTGTGTATTGATCGGAAGTACGTCGCGCAGTTAGGTGATGCGGCACTTGAAGAACTATGCTAGACATTCACAAAGCAGCTGTAAAATTTGTTTCTAGCCTTCGAAAGACCGTAAATTGCATGGTTACACATTGAGTTTTAATCTTTCCCCGCATAGTAGCACTACCATACCCCTCTCCGCATTTTATTGTGTTTTTATATCCTTCAAACATAAAATAATATGCGGGAAAAGTACGAAAATCCCATGAATCCCAACATTTTTTTAAAATTAAAATAAGTGCAACCCATTTCAGCCGGAAACTTAAGGCACATGTGGAAAATTTGTATCTAATATGGATATATCTAACATGAAAGTTAAGCCACTTTTCCCATCATGTGTATAGATATCCACATAGGGCTTGATCAGTTCTATAACCTTTTTAGCATCCGTCGACCATAACGCTCCTGTTCACAAATTGATAATTCTAGCGCCTCGCAACATATTGATAACGATTGCAGAAGCTCTTTATACCACTATTAATAAGAAAAAAAAGGATCGAACATTGCTTGTACTAAATAATGATTGAACCAGTCTTCATTTGTACGAGGTGAAACATTCTTAACGCGGACACATTTCGGCACACTTGAGAGATTATATATAGATCAGAATAAATAATTAGAGATGGGCAAAGAAAATCTTGTTACAGTTATCCTGATGTAGGCATGCAACTTTTCAGCAACTCAGTTATATGTAATTAATCTTTGTTCTAAGCTCAAGTTGTCTTCCAGTTAAATGTATGCAGTGACTTCTTCATAATTACCCCTTCACTTTACCGCTATATCTTTATCATGTTGTACTTTGTTACGGCACTTTTTTGCCTTGAATACTAAATAACGTTTATCCCGTAATATTTGCAACGTTGAAATTTTCGGTATAAAACAAATGTGATAAGACCGGAGTAAAACTGGGATAGTATCTCGTTTAAACCAATTTTAATCAATATTAGAATTGAAATTACTTAAAAGACATAGCTATTCCAACCACTCCGCATTATTACATCCGTGATAAACTGATTTCGTTTAGGAGTGGGTTACGAACATCCAGTTGACAGGTTGATGCAGTCCTGTACATGCAATACTATAGTAGTGTACACATATATCATGCTGGGCAAGGCAAAACAGGGTTTTGAACGTCCGAAGTACTAGCCCACCTTAGATGGGTTCTTTTTTTAAGAACTAAGGAGGAGTCGCAAGAGTGTACTTGCCATTCTCTAAGTCAAGCTTTACTGACATTTGTGTAACTATCGTGATTATTCATGACTTTGTGATATAACAAATTATCTATCGTTCACTATCGGGACTATCCGGAATGTGAGACGTGTGCGCCGGTGTTGAATACTCAAAACATCCGGGTCCAACTTAAACAGTTTCAATCACAAAAAGACTTGTTTTATTTCTGTATTAACAGCTAAAAAAAATGATGGAAGGATACCGTCGTAAACAAATACGCAGTTATATAGGACACTACTTTCGGCATGTATGTGATTTCTTCGCTACACACATGGCTGCGCTACTCAACTTCGATCCATAATCCGCGCTCTCGGTCAATTTTCGTTGCAAAACGCCAAACCCGTAGGCCTGCGGTGACACCTGTTTGAGAGCTAGCCAAAGTTGGCTGTACTAAGGTCGTGTAATCATCTACAGCATTATCGTGTCACCTTTAGAGTACTATAGCGCCTATTCTCTTTTGCTCAAACCGGATTACTCCTTTCTATTAGGACCACCTCTGTTAAGTCTCGCGCGTATGCACTTTGGCATCTTTTGTAACGGATTGCCTTTCTAACTGCAGGTACCCTTAAATGGAAGCATTCAAGTACGCGATTTTGATTTTCGAGGCTTTGAACTTCGACAACCTTTACACAGAGCCAGCACTTTTTTGATCTGAGGTTATACGTCTGAACCGTTATAGAAGTCCTTCAGGACCCCCTATATGGTTTTCTGGATGTCATTTTTCCGGAGTGGCGCAGCGTGATTACCGTTTCACCTATACTTGTTCAATCCGTGAAGACGCGACACATCTTTTTGGCTCAGCACAGAAGCCTGCTGACGAGTACGTACTCAGAAACATTTCCCCCTGCGTCAAGTTCAACCGTAATGTTGTTCAGGCGAGGGTCTGCTCGTTGCATTCTCCTGACATCCGCCATTTCAAGACCTCCCAATTCCATGGTAGTCACCATAAGGAGTTTTGCATGCAATACGGGTTCTTTAATGCTAATGCTCCTGATATTGCTGCTGTCATCACGGAAATCCTTAGGTTAGAAGCGACTTCGCAAATATAGTAGACACAAAAGTTTTATCTACTACGCACGCTGGCTAATTCTGGCGTCGACTTGGCTTCAGTTTTACTTCGGTGTATTCAATAGTTGCGTGCAGGCTTCGTAAGGGTCGTGAAGGCAGACAGTGACGCAACAGTTTAGCAGTTTACCAAAAACCACCACACAGGCACGATCTCTTAGCGCCCTTTAGGAACGTCTTGAACAGAAATGGCAACTTTGCACGCCCCAGCAAGGACCCGCGCATAACATTCTCCCGCGTTGTGGTGGTGCTTTCCGTGGACTATTTTGAAGTCATTGTACACCGCCTTGTTGTGCATAACGAATTTGGACTGAACCTGGCAAGGGTCTGTAAGCAATTACGAAAAAACGCTTATGCGATCAGCTATAGATACCTGCTGCTACCTCTGAGGCCCTGATCCATTCTTCAAACATCCAGTTATCAATAAATAATAGCAGCGCGACTCCCTCCACACTGTCAAAAGGTCCGCCACAATCCGCAGCTTTGTATATGTATATAAAAAATATATATATATTGATTAACAAGTGTATATATATCTGGCCTAACAAACATTGAACGTTTTTTCTGACGTTAGCATCATTTGAAAGCAGGGATTTGGCAGCAGTAGATGTCATAAAACTGTTGGAATACCTTAATTCAACCGCCTTAAACATATGTGAAATGTATGCTATATTTTGCAATTTTATTACGGTAAATGTTTCCGAGGTTCATAAGAAATCTGTGGCGCTTGTGGTCAAGATACGTTAAAGATGGTTTTATCGCTTTCGTTTTGAAAATTGCATTATGAATTATGCTTCCCATAATTGTCGACCGATTGCCAAAGAAGTTTATGAAAAAAGGTGACCAAAACTGACGCGTGAGCAGTCACGAAATCCGCAAAAAACTAAATATCTATCATTATACAATTTCAAACCAATTGAAGAAAGACGACTACAAAAAATTTCGATGTATGAACTGACTCTAATGAATTAACTTGCTCGTATTTCCATGTGCGAAACCTAAAAAAACGTAATGAAGTGGCGCTATTTCTAAAGCGGCCAACCACGGGTGATTAGACCCAGATCAGGAACGATAATAACGTGCTAATAAAAAAAAAAATGTGTTCCATAGCCTGTGGCAAAGTTTAGGCTGATACCAAAGAACATGATGTTCTGTGTTTAGTGAGAGTAGAAGATAATCGTGCATTGTGAGGTGTTGCCGCCTACCAAAGCGACTGATTCAAACCTCTACTGTTAACAACTAACAAGATTTCAACAAACCACTGAACATTATCTACGAGAACAAATGAACAGAATTGGCAACGTCTTCGATCACGTAAATACCAGACCACATACATGTGTAGCTACCCGACAAAAAATCGAAGGAATTTAGATGAAAGATTTCATTGGATCAGCTGTGTAGCCCGTATTTTGCACCACCAGACTATCATACGTTCCGGCCTCCGAAAAACTCAGAAGTTCTGCAGTGATGAGATTATGATGTTTTTATTATGAAGTTACTATACATATATAAAGCGCATTGTTTTTTTTTTTTTTTTTTGTTATTATAATTTAAATCCAACTTACGTTTCGATCATTAACAAACCAGGTAAGATTATCCCGATGTCCTGCAAGCGATTCCCGCGTTCTACACGTTGCCACAAGGCCGTCATGCTTGCGGTAGCTACTGTAAAGACCCGCTATCTGAGGGCCGCCCATTTCTGTTCCTGTTTAATTCACACAGAGAATTAGTAGAATTTTGATTGGAAATCCATGTCGACCTTATTACACTGGTCTCTATTGTCATACTTGTGATTAAGTGTCAGCGATTCGGCTGAGTTTAGCTTCTGTAGTTACAAGGAGTCAGAAAACAACGTATGTGTGTAAAGCTAACTCAAATGTAGACATATTTGAAACAGGCACTAATGCGAATAAACTCCGACTTATTTTAAATCACATAGAGCGTAATGCTAGCCACTATTTTTAAAGGCAAACATTTAGTATGTAAATTAGAAAGTGTTTTACGTGACGCCAATCTAACATAACGAGTTTCTGTAAATTTCGAGTCGGAAAGGTCAAAGGCCTTTAAAGTATTTGTATTTTAGGCTAACAATAGTACGACCACGATATACAAGGATAATTGCAAACGTTGAAATAGAAGGAAATACTCTGTTGCTCATTACGTACGACGTACTATATTACAAACACCAACGATATTTAGCAAGTCAAAAAAATTACTTAAAAAAATTACGGACTTTTCAGCTGCATGGCAACAGAAAACAACATTTACGAAGGATTTTTGTGAAGCCTTTATCCATTTATGGCTATAAGCTGATAAGGTATCCGCGGAGAATAATTGGTTTAGAGGCAAAAATATTGTTTAGAGCTGGAAATTGACGCTCAGTAATTAAATTTCGATTTGGTTTTGAATGTGACGGCGATGACGGGACTCAGCGAAATAGCAATTCGGAACGTATGTAATCGCTTTAATAACGAAAATTAAGAGGTTAAAGACCACAAAGAAAATTATTATACTTCTAGGCCTCAGATATAAGAACAAGTTTTTGTGATTTAGGGAATTTTTAGACAGAACGCGGACAAGACGTTTCCCATTAGCTTAATATAAGGTTCTTTAAAGGATCTATCATGAATTTATAAAGAAAATACTAAAGACGAAAATTAAAAGCAAAAATGGCTTTCTCACAAACGGAATACAAAACAAATGATAACACGTGATGTACGATAGAGACAATTAAGGCGACGATTATGAGCTAAAAATTTGCTTGGGCACGCCATCGCCACCGACGAGACATGCATTGGTCTATGCCATTCATCACAGATAGGCCAGGAGAATGAATGATGTCAAACAGGATAGGAATCCGATGATAGGGTTAAATAGATGAATATCGAAAACATCTGTTATTACTAGATTTTGCTCCAAAAAGAAACGCTCAACGGCAACAAGTATTCCAAATTGGTATGGCGTGGCAATCAACAGCAAGCAGTGTAGCTATTCAACAATAACGCACAGTCTTATCGCTGTGCTTGAATTTTAAATTTGTGACTAATTAAAATTAAAAAAAATAAATAAAAATAAAACAAATTCGAGCGATGAGTTCAACCCCTGTGTCCTTATATTTTTATCACTTGCTTCCACGCGATGAGCTGAAGTAATGTGTCCTACCGTGAACACCTTTAAACAGATCATTGATAACCAAATTGGGGCAAGTGTTGAGAATCTCCCAAGGCGCTGGCTTCTATATGTAGGCAATAAATACACAAATGTACCGTTGTTCTGCCTTGTATAATTTCTACCCGATCAATCTCGACAAACAGCTCCAAACAACTATAAACCGTGTGATATTCGACTGGAAACTATGACTGTGTAAGAAATGGGAAGATATGAAAAATCATGAAGGAAGCACTACCACATGCTAAACACCCTCAGACGAAAAAGAGCATACTTCTGAGTGCAGGTATGTAAACAAGCCTGTAGCAAACCGAACAGAGGGGAAACAACAGGAGACATGTTTCTACATGGTAATGAACAAATTTCGGGCAAATTATATCTATCAATGACCGACTAATTATGGCCAAAACTTGATTAGGTAGGCTTAGTCCTCTTGTAGTTCTGACAAAACTGTGCGATCTGTCAACAATTATTTAAAAAAAAAAATCTCATGAGCACTATGTATCCCGCACACCAGTACCTGGCAATTACATGTTTACCTAAAAAAGTAGTCAAAAAAACATGACCTGTGTTGATTGTGTTAGGGATTTATAGAACTATCACCATGACGACAATCAATTAGGAAATAATGGCAAGCTTATGATTTGTAGTACGATCTTAATATCGGGAATACTTAGCTATGTGGTGTCTTTCACACAAGTTTAGCATCCAGGTAGAGCCTTTTATTTTCTCGAAACCTATAAGCTGAGTTGAATTTTAAATTGAGGAGCTTAATATAAGTAAATTAAATACGTAATAAAAACACTGGATGTACAGCACCTTCCATGACCTAACCAAACAGCCACACTAATATTGTCAAACTCTGCTAGAGTCACAAAATAGACTATATCGTGCATGTGGATTGGTTATTGGAATATTAGTATTATGTATAACACTGGGAAGAAATTTTGACGAGTATTGTGCCTTTTATATGGTACTGTTGAGGATAACCTCCTTAGCAATACTGGAAACGAAATTTTATGTATAGTCAAAATTGGCGCATGATAATAGCATCATCTAGACAAACATTTACATACTGTACAAATTAAATAATGTTTTCTTAGTAAAATGCGGCTTCACATGGTCACAAGGTGTTTATTTGTATAAGCATAACTATTCAGTTTTTCAGTGAGTTATCTTTTTTGAATGAATTTTTTGTGAGCGTTATAATTTTAACCAAAGAATGCATAATAAGTTATACATACGTTTTAACAATAAAGCTAGGCAGCTTTTAAGGCTGTGTTTGAAATCTAAATGCAGTTCTCCTGTCCGGCCCTCCAAAACTGATCTAGGGGTGTTTATCGTAAGAACTAATGCAAATATACAAATCCGCTGTGTCATACCTCTTATTACGTGCAAACGGCTACTGTTTGTTCGAGCCCTCACTCGGATCTCTTCACTATTCAGTTGATAGGTGACGCCAATCTGCCCACGACAGCGTAACCTCAATTTACCCTTATGATCCACATGACGTGGTTGTACGCTAAACACCAATGATCGTACCAGTGTTACTCGACCGTCATCATGCACTCGATCCATAAGTGATTCAAGTTCTTTTTTCACCTGAAGATAGACACGCAAAGACACATAAAAGCCCGACTTGGTTTTAGTAAATAGTACATTTAATTTGGTTATAAAGATTTATGAGGGCGCATATGGGTATGTAATGACACAGATTCTAGGGTATTCAAAGTGAGTTAAACGAACTAGCTTATCCGTGCTATTGTAGACATGTTTCATCTTCATCTATTATGTACACATTGCCAAAAGATTTCTGGCAGCTTTTCTTCCGTTTACCCAAGTTGGCGTAGTGACCATAGTCTTTTTTGTCCAGTTGATAGTCGCTGCGAGAGAAACTATTGTATTCATTCGCGTTTTATAGGTGAAGCGAATAAACCCACCAAAGCCAGATATATGAGTATATTAAGCAACTGAACGGCTCGCTTGTGCTGTGTTTCTTAAAATTAGCTTATTTCCATCTGACACCTTCGAATGGCCCCATAAACGACATGTAGAGGGGTACAAGGGCCGCAACAAATCCAACGTGATGGAACAGTAAAAGTCTGAGATAAATGGGTCGATCCGTTTCTAGATGAAGAGTGGGCGGCTTACCTGTGGGTGCTCGCGCAAATATGTGAAAACGTCGTCGAGCTCTGTGTTCAAATGAATGCCCATGATTAATATTCGCGTTTAGTGGTTCTTAACTTAATTCATATATGCATTACAACCAATAAAATCTTGTTGTGTAGAAACACATAGATTTATGCTTACGGGGCTGTCATTGAAGACCAATCGAGTGGTGTCATACTCCATGCCCTGATGTGTTACAATAGCGCACACCGGATATTTTGGTATCATTTGTAATTCTAACTCTTGGATTTTTAAAGCGGGAACGCAACCGTGTATTCCCGACAAGTTCAAAGCAGCTTGTGTAGTTACAATCGAATTATCATGTACATATGAGACTTAATTATTTTCACCAAATCTGTCATTGTTCGCTACGAGTATTTCATTGAATAACAACACATTATGTGTTTGGCTAAAAAGTGTAGTCTAGAAATAGCTTTTCTGCACGCCTAGCAGAAGTATAATTTTTGAGCCGTTCGACTTTGATAAGGAAACTTTGGTAAGTTGAGACTTCAAATTGACTGACCGGTTGAAAGCAGGTACATGCAATACTGCATGTGCAAAGATGAAATGGTGCATTTCAGCCAAGCGATCAACCGTTTCCGAAATTACAGTACTTCCTAATTTGGCATAGACATCTATATTTTGAAGTATCTTATGAAATAAGTTATTGATTTAATACGCTTAAATATAGGATTAGTTTGAACTTATGAAGCGCGGTATCCTTTCGCGTGGAGTGTATTTAGTATAAATGCTAACATTTCTGTATTAGCGTAATTCAATTTATTTGTTACAGTTTGAAGACGTTGTGCTCGCCTCCATAGTGTTTTAATAGTGCAAGATATACTTAGCTGTGAAAATGTCTTGTTCGGCAGAACAGGCTTCGGACTATAATCCTTAACAACACCTTTTTTTAACCAAAATCAGCCCAATATTATATAGCAACAAACAGAGGCCATGATGGGACGTCAGTCGTTCGTTTGTTCCTGCTATGTTAAGCTCCTAAGCATGTGGTGTGAAATTCGAGGAAATATTTGTGAAAACTGTTCTTCTCCATTTACCAGCAGTAATAGATTCACATAAATTATGGATTTCAATAATATTTTTAAATTTAAAGCTTGTGCTATCTAGTAATACATTATTTGAACCGACTTATCCAAGAGTAGTGGGGACGATAAGTGCCACCACAGATGGCCCCCAGTGTAGCGACTGCGACACTGTATCTTAATCTTAGAAATCATCTGGATATTCAAGTATAATTTTTTAATTATGGTGTGGACATCAGGCTAGTCCGTTGAGAATCATAGTTATTACTACCACCTTACATCGTAGATTAAAGCCAGTGTGTGTTTATAATGGTATTTAGCTTTTTACGCCTCTTTTTAAATAAATTGATATTATTCAAACTTTCATTCTACAGAGCAGTCTAATCGGCCGTTTCAATTTGACCCGAACCGAGTCTGATTGATACAAATCTTTTGAGATCACCTGTTGGCTGCCCTAAGGACCGAAAGAATTTAGAACTTTATTTGACGGTCAATAAACGCTGACATTTTAGAGGATACAAATATTTAGGATTTGCAGCTGTATTCTTTTGAAATTTCTAGTCATGAAAAAAATATTAATGTTTTCATCAGCATACGGATCTTGTTATCCGTTGCTGTAAAAGCCGTCTTACAACGATAAGTAAAAAAAAGAAAAACTGGGTAAATTGCCTCAATTTTATCTTCGTCTAAGCTGACTACCAATAGAAGGCTTTGATTAACTATTACCTTAATGTCAATAAGGATAACTGACAATATACGACAATGATAGTATCCAATATTCTGTTACCATACCTACCGTTCTTTCGATTAGGCAACCAATGAAGTAGCAGACCGTAGCAAAAAAAATCAATATATTTTTTCGGTAGTAAAACGCGAACTTCTATCTCGCTTAGTCAGTTTACTTAAAAAATTTTTTGTTGTACGCTGAAAAGTTTACTTTTCAGAGCCCTTTTAAATTATATGTTGTTATCAGAGCATATTTAGACCCTAAAGAAAACCTGTTGATGAACCTTTAATGTAAGTTTATATTTGTGAGCTGAAATGTCTGAAACTAACTGGAAAGTGAATCGCTCTTAGGCATATAGGAAAACGCAACATTCACGTTTAATGTTTATATTTTTTCTTAGATAAATGGTTCCAGAAAAATCTACACCAGTATGAATAAATCGAAAGCTTCGCTCAATTACAAAACTTTGGAGTGCAAGAATTAGCTCCGAAGCTGTAGCTCCTTGAATGGCATGTATATGTCACATATTTTAATTACTTTCCTAGTGATTTTTTAGCTGCTTAAGATCACGAATTGTAATACAAAGACGCTGGCAAGGGTGGATCAACTCACCAATAGTTTGAAAAAAACATTTTCAGCTGGCAAAATTATTGGATTTTTTCGTACAAAAGCTGTTTGCACTTTAGTCATAATTTGCAACGTATTAAGCCGGTATCATCTATAGATAATTCACACTTGAATAATTTACTCCATCTTTACATCCTAAATTGAGTTCTTAGGTTTTTTTAGCCGTATTTTATTAATGCTGTTGAAAAATTCTGTTGTTGAATGTGGTTGCCAGCATTAGATATTTAAACAGCATTCTCCGCGCAATTTTATTCCTACAAACGATTTTAGTGTAGTTAAGCATGAAGGGACCCGTACCGAAGTTAAATCGGCAACAGTTGTTACAACCGGCGCGAAGTTCATAGCAGATGCTTTGGCTTCTCTAAATCTCTAAACTGTGCTCGACGATGGTTTATAAACTTCGATACGACCCATGTTTTGACAATGGCTTTTCGTTACCTCTCAACCAATTTTGTTCTTTGTTGCACAAGTTAGTCATCTCATTAGTAAATGGCGTATCTTTATAGGCAACATTTGCCATATTATCTAACATGCTGACATGATTCCGTTCACTTCTTTGAATTTTGTTAATTTTCTTTGCAACGAATGGCTTTCACCGAGTTGGAGCTTCTTTAAACCAGTTAGTGCTAGTGTTTAAACGCTATCATGTCGATTGATAAATCAACATAGTTTTCGATGTTAAAGAAACTGCGATTAACATTGCGAGTAGTTTAAGGCTATGGTTTGAAAGATCCTCTTTTAGTGCGCCTACACACGCTTTAGCCATGACGAAACATGTTATATGGAATATATGTTGACCCATGTGCAATAAGGTTATGCCATGGGCTTTTTAGCTAACAAAAAATGTGCAATTTTTTCACTTGCTACATTAAACCCTAATCCTAATTTAGTTAGTTTTATGTTATCAGACATTTCGCAGTAAGATTTTCGCTTGTATCGTTATAGGCATCAGTACACAAATATGACTGAACATTTTTCGTGAACTTTTAGCAAATTTCTTATCATTGGATCTTTTGATGACAAAAAAAAAGTTGCGCCTTCTTGCATAAACACTTAACGTGACGTTAATGTTTTCAGTGAAAAAGCCTACTTATTGGTTTCGTATGATACCCAAAAATCTAAATTCACAATTGTTATAAGTGACCTTTGTGTTGAGAGGTATTGCAAATTTTTTGATAAATATCTGCAAGTAAACGGAGTTTTTCGCCCATTTTTTATTGGAAGGAATTTTTCAGAATAGAAAATTTTACCAGGCAGATAAAATTCGTTTGTACTGACGCAATATAATATCATATACATACTGATAGCACGAACTTCGCGTGCTTCTGGAATAGTTTATTTTCATTTTCAAAATGAAAAACACTGAGTCGCTATTTTTGCGTTAACTCTTAAAGCTCCAATGTTGTACGACTTCGTGCTATATCGAATCTCTGAATACTTGCCAGAGTACTACTACAATGAATTCTTGGCCTATAACTCTATCTGTATTCCCCAAGAAACATGTGTTCGACATCTCTGTTTAGCAGTTGGTATGGCTAATCGAACAAATCACTTATATTGTTGTATATAGTCGAATTACGTTATAAAACTGCTCCTATCATTTATGGAATGTTGCTTACCATTAAGAAACAGTAAAACTGATAGTGGGAAAGAGTAATTATCCTTCATACACCACGATAGCTAAAGCTTACATGATGATTCAATATGATTATACGATTATTACATCTGATACCCAATATTAGAGAGTCAATTTTTAGCTATCTCCGTTACCGTATACAATATAATATTACAATCTCGTTGTGGATACGTAATTCTCCGCTCGTTTGAGTGCTACGAATATTAGCTAAAATAGCTATATACAAGTGAAATATGCGTTAAAACTACACCTTACAGGAGTCTATCTTCATGTTACAGGATACCAGTCACATGCAGTGACCAAAAAAAATTTCAAATATATGGTGGCAAATTCACATACTTTTGCCTGATTTCTACAATCAACAAACACGCATTTAAAGGTAAATTGGATCGTTCATCGTGTGTTGGAACTTATTCTAGAGGATTATATGTTTCAGATGCTTTCGTCGGTTTCAAATAGTGCTGTTGGTCATCAAAATAATAATTTTTATAAAGCAATAACACGCTTCAACATTCTACAATTATAACCAGTTTAACATTTTTCTGGTTTTGTCGGCATTTGGGTGGCATTTAATAAAAGAAAAAAAAAAACGAAATCTTAGCTTGGTGCGTGTGGTTCGATAATATGTCTGCGATTAATATAAAATTTTAATACTAATAATTTCATTTTGTATCTACTTTTTGAAATGGGTCTCAAGTGAATGCGCAGATGTGATTTGGATATCTGGTTTAATCCCTCAATCAAGACAGTGGTTTTTCCCAAAAAACATCCTATATGACATATTTGCTCACTTTTCTGTACTTAGTGCCAAACTTGTGCATTAATAAGAAAAAAAAAACATTGAGCTATCGCTTGTAAGATCGTACTTTTCCTTTTTCTTTATTTCTGCCAAATTTTTTGTGATAACACGGTGTAGGCGAACACATAAATTGAGTTTCATAAAAGTTCTGACTTTCTTAGGAGATCCTGTCATTCTTAAAATACTTCTTAATTACACACCTTAGTTCCGTTGATATACCAGCTGAGTGAGCACGATGTTCCCTTAAGTGGTCCAAAATAGCAGGTGGCATTAACGAGATCATTCGTGCGGTAGGCTGAGTGCAGACCTACTACGACTGGATCGCTATCAGGAATATCTGGAATCGTATACCGAAATGCATCGTTATGTGATCACATTTATAACAAAATTCCATGAACAACCATGTAGAACCATTGACCTATTTCTTAGTCCACTGTGAAATATATGTAAGGTAACAATGTTTCATTATTTGTGTTGAATCTGACCAACTTTTAGAAAATGGGTGTTTCTCGTTGAAAAATTTTAACAAAAATGTGAAAACGGGGGTTGAAGATATTATGACCGATTCTTAGACGTTAGAACATATAATATAGTGGTATGAGTATTACCTTTTATGGCAGGCTGAGAAATGAATTGCAAACGAAATACATAAATCGACGACTGTGTAGTCGTGTAATCCACTCCGATGGCGTAACTTACCTAGGTAGCGCTGCCTTGAGTAAGATTCGAGACTACCGCATCATTTTATGCCCAATTATATCTATGCAAACGACAGTTTTTGTATCATATGTTTTGGACTAACAAATTACAAGATTTACAAATGTGGTCTCATCGTTAAGGGTAGGTTATATCACTCGCGATATGGGTTCGAATGTGTCTATATGTTATAAACTACAATGCTTTGCGTTTTCCTGTCCTTTGCATTTGCAACTCTGTGCGAATCAAGAATATCTTTTCCAGCCAACTAGCTAGCTACGTTCGAACTGCATCATGCCTTTAGAAACAAACTTGTCAGCCCAGTTATTATATGAAATTTATTCTAACACATTTTATATCTCTACGTTTGATCATGCTTTTCTGAGCTGTTTCTCACTAAATTTTCGGCTATTTTTCTTGTCGAAGTCTGTTTTCAAACCGTCATCTTTTGTCTAACGAAAACTAAATGATTTTAGCGTTGACATAGAAGGAAAGCTAGTAAGCAACGATCTTGCATGTAATCTTTTCGTGGTCATAGGGTTGCTCTATTGTATGTGGGTCGTACTTCACAGTGTATCCTATTTACATTCTTACGAACTTCGTTGGGCTGTTCTTCATAACAACCCGCTCATCCATATTTCTGGTACTGCACTAAAGCCAGTTATTTCTTCGTCATGCCAGAAAGCAAAACCCTCGTTTTTACAATATAAGCAAAGATCACCTAATATCACTCACGCAGGATAAATTCCTACCAGTATCCTACTCTTTTTCTTTCGAAGTCGACAATCTACGGTATTACCAGTTTCCATATGGCTTCCAAACAATTCGAAAAAGGCTTCCCTGAGGTTAAGTGGAAAATGCTCGATGGAATTGAGAATGAAAAGGCTCGAAATTTCTTAAACTAGTGCCAAAGGCTATTTTTGACAATACTGATCTTTTCATACACAGACTGCCATCTGTTTTCGAAAGGTTAGAACCTGTTGCTTATGAAGTCATTCACGTAAATTTCAACGATTAGTCTTGAGCTTTTTGCACCTTTCCGACATCTTGGCCGTTTTAAATCCTTGTTTTTTTGGGTCTTTTAATCTGCTAACATACGACTACTGTTAAAAAATTATTTCCGGGTAAGAGAAGGCCATTGCATAATAATGTCGCAATACTTGATGAATGAACGAAGGAATGAACACCATCAGTCACATACGCAAGAGCTCATTTCGAAGCTCCGCTGGTAACTAAATTGCTCTAGCGGCCTTTCTAATGTTACCTGTTATAATCTTCCAATTTTTACAATCACCAACATCAGCTGTTAATTCTTTTACATAACAGACCGTACCTTATCGCCAATTTAAATTAAGAAAATGATTATCACTTAGATATTTTTCCAATTTATGGGGCACCGTCACACTGGTTTTATTTATGAAATAGCGCACAACATAATACACAATTGGGTTTTTCATATGGCCTCAGTTTGAGACAATTCAGGGTCATGTTACTTGCTCACTTGCTAATTATGTCTTATTTTAAGTATACAATCCATTAATTATACGTGGTGTTTGTGTTCCGGAATTAAAGATAACTACGTTACGTAGTTCTTGATGCAGAGACACCACTAAGGATTCTACTTATCAACTTCGAGGTTTTTTGGTATTAATTTTTTGGCTCCATATTTTTCAGATATAACGCCATTTCTATTTTTCTCTTATTGATTTCTACCATTTCGTATAGCTAGCTCTAATTCATTTAGCATATTACATTTAGGCATCCCAGCTATTGCTTCAGGCTAGAGTTTGTATAATTCTCAGACATCCCTATGTTCTTACTCTCTCCCTGTATGTCTCTCTTTTATTCATTTCAAGCGCTTGTCAACTAATACTAATAGATTTCGTACTTAAAACTTTACCTATCGCTTTGCTTTATCTAAAAAAAACGTCGTCTATATTTGTTTTTTGCGAGGTCAAACGGCCACGCGTTAGCAAAGAATATGTTTGTTAATAGTGATTGAAATTCATAAGTGATATTTTTGAACATCAATATAATAGTGGTCAAACTCCACATCCAAACTTTTACATAGTATCTCAATTACGGAACATTAATTTTAATCGTTAATGGTTTGCTCAATTTTTAGTTTAATACTTACCATTATATCTTAATGTGGTATCCTTTTTCTTGGTTTACAAATGGTGCACAACCCGCGTCGTGGCCTTCCTTGCTTACTAGTCGTTAGGACAAACGGTATTGCCATGATTGATAGGATTTTCCACTTCAAGCAAAAGATGCGCCTAATTTTCCTAATTATGATACGATACTTTTTTTTTAATTTTATATTTTAAGCTTTTCTTCTCTAACTATTACGATCCCGAAGCGTACTCACAGTAAAACCTCCATTATGATTATATTCGATAACCTTTCTTACACATAGCTAAAAAATTATAGCTTAATGTGGAGTTGCTGCGTATTATGATTATATATAGTTAAAAACATATATCGCCTGAGGTATTGTAATTCCTTAATGAACACACTATAACGCCCTCACTAACTGAAAAAATTATTTATCTTGAGAACTTTAGCTCTAGTGCGAGCCCGAATAGATTGTTGTTGCCATTAGTTTCAACAGCCACCAACAAGCATATACTATGGTATAACGATATGTCACTATTATAGCGGTAAACTATTAACGACTGCTAATTTTACAATCAGAAGACGAGAGAGCTCAGCAACTTATTTAACCTGTGTGAGACAAAGCTAAACGACAGTACCGCCAGTTAAAAATCGAAATATTTATTCAGCCGAAATTACTCGCAGCATATTAATATTTCCGAGTAAAGTCAAAATGCTTTATTGGCTAAAAACATTTTTATTTAATATAACCTTGACTTGTTATTCTCGGAATATATACAAACTTGGTTTACGGCAAATGCATTTGGTTTCTAAATGAGTTTATTAAGGAATCATTCGGCAATGATTCTGACGAGAATCTGTTTTTGTATTCTTTGTATACATTTTTAACATACAACACTTTGATACAACTGCTGCATTTGGCTTAGGAAGCAATTTAGAAAAAACAATCAATGTTAATTAGCTTGCTTAAATTTTTGTATTTTAGAACCACCATTAAGAAGCCTAACGCTGCCTTTGAGATATTTTGCAGGCCATGCGGGATTACTTAGCCGCATAAGCAAGGCATTGTTTCTACATTTGTTTGCAATCGTTTCCACCATTTGCATTCGACAGCGAGTTCCTCTTCGAACTTGCTCTAAAATGTTTCCTTTCCATGACCGGTACCCTATACTCTCTTTTACGCATGCTGCCTACGTTGCCATCTATCCATACTCATCTCTTTTCTACCCGCTGTCCTTCGTTCGCTCTATATTTGCGGCGCAACCAACAACCGACGGTAACCGATTTGGTGTTCAACCAACGGAAGGAAGGCAAGGCTTTCCAACCCGTTTACTTTCCTTGCACAAAAGTCTATCCTCTTGGGGGCGATGTGGAGAAACTTAGACCCTTGCGGGATTTTGCTTCGACTACATGGGACAGAGACTAGGTTTAGTCTGAGAGGAATAAAAAGCTGCATCGGAGCTGAAAGCTCTGATCCGAACAGCGTGACACGAAGACGCCCAGAGTCAAAATCCTGGAAACTAAATACCGAGCAGGCACTTTTTGGTAGAAAGGGTGCACCAAAAGAAACGACGGGGCCACCATGATGGTTTAAAAAGCTCAGATATAATCCATTAGAGGTGGTTGCTGGGCACCTCACATTTGAAGCCTGCTGAGTCTGTGCTGTTCTCATCAGCTTCAGGAATCGCTGACCGTAAAGCTGACCGAATTTCTTAGAATCTGAGAGATAGGTGGACAACAGGCTATAAAGGCTGCTTTGCCTGACTTAGATAGCTAGGAGTTGACATGGGAACACCCACATAGAGATGGATGGGCGAAGTGAAATGCTAGTTTACGAATGGCGGGCTGACGAAGATTAGATAATTGCCTTCTACTAGTGCTTCTCGAAATAATCCAGAATCTAGGAAGCCGCCGATTACGCCGGTCATGTTGAATGTCAAGACAAAAAAATAGAATCGAAACAAAGAGAAAACTAACAACTCAATTTTATACAATTGAAGGCGTTTTTCTCGAACGTTAGGTAACCCAGTTAGCTCAATCTATTGAGCAGTAATATTAGTTGGCAGTTAAACATCTCGGGCTTAGCGCTAATAAAAAGAAATCTTGGTAATAGAAGGATAAGGAATAGCGTAATGTAGTTCGAGTAGCTTTCAATCTTTCAATTTTTTTAAATATGTGGATGCGATTATGATTTTTAGATCGTCTTGCTATGTCCCACATTTTGGTGCCGCGAGTAAGATTCATTCTTTCTAAGTTATTTCGAGAAAACAAACGTGCTAGCTATGCTGCCGTTCGCAACAGCCATCTATGCTTTCAACGCGACTTGCGTCTCGGATGTCGCTAAAGATACCTTAGAGAACGCGACTTTCCGTGTGCGTGCCTTCTAGGGAAGGTTTATGCACGTTTCTGTATATAGTGCATTGCTAAATTTCTATTAGTATAGCTGTGGACCATTGCCTAAGCAGTATTTAATATTTTCGTAATAATTCACTCGTTGTTAGGCGCGGATGAATTCAATTTTTACTTAATGCCCTCTCATTGGATTCCCATCGTGGAATTCGTCCCGGTCCAATTGAGGGAAACTCAATCAGTAGGGTTCATTAATAAAAATTGTATGTATCAATTGTAGTCACGTTCTGCGAACGAATTAAAGGACATACTAGATAAGTCCCAAACTATTCGGTTTGTGTGATCTGGGGGGTGTGTGGTAAATCCCAGCAAAACCAATTGCCAATCAGAATCTGGCGTCAAGGGCAAAATTCACGCTTCGACAAGTTTAACATACACGAAACGTTCAGATAGAGACCGAGCTGTGCTGTAACGTCCAAGTAACCATCGTGTGCGTGATTTAGTGATCTTGTGTGAATAACTCAGTGATTTTGTAATTTTGGGCAATTCATGAGCAACCGTGCCAATTAGACACCACACCGAATTTAGCGACCCCTGAAATTGTACTTTAACACACCTACACAAAATGAACCTTCCGCTTGTGGGTGGTTGTTTTGCCAGGTAATCGAACGCCGTCATGAAGTGCGCTAATTGGTGACAAAGAGCGTGTCAGTTCTCACGTTGCCTATTGTTTTGCAAAGCACAGTTGTTGGACCTAGTAGCAAGCATTGAGTCCTACTTGGCGAAAATAGCTGGACTAGATGACAGGGTTCACCCTCATAATGGATTGCGGCTCAAGTTCGATACGGCTTAGGATATCACCAACATCAGTACACGCTATTTAGTAGTGGTAGTATGCAATGTAGTTTGACGTAGGCCGTTTTGTAGCTTAGCGAATAAAGGGATCTTTGGGACAAATTCGGAGAGGTTAATTAAAAGCACTGGAGAGCTAGTCTAGAAACCAGCGTCAAAAATACAAGATATTGTGGCGCGCTTGAACACATCTCTAAAAATTATACAGGTGTTAACAGTGAAGTCTGTAGGTCAAAGGTCTACGGCAATAGGTGCACTACTTGCAATAGCTGGTGCACCTAACCAGAGCACTAATGTTTCTGTATGCGCGTTCGTGTGCAAGCCCGGTACCCGCTTGCACGTCTCCAACAGTACTGCCTTTAAATTTATCTGTTGCTGCTTAACGTCAACTTATCAGGTCTTGGAATACACAATGCAAATACTAACCTTACAGTACACGAATGGCAAGAAGATACCAAAAACTTGTCATCATTGTCGGTTTCACTATATCAATCCTTGTAGTCATCGTCACGCTCAATATGGCCAATCATTTCCTCGGTTTTTACCGCGCAAATATCATGCAAGGATAGCGCCGACGGCTTCGCACAAACCTTGATTACCCCCGTTCTTTTTTTTGCAGCACGTCTAGTCATCGGTCATTTCAATGCGATATGACTTGGCGTATGTAAAACGGGATGCTCTGTTTGAGGCACGTGTCGGCCTTGCAGGGTCGCGAACGATACACAACAATGCATCCTCTGATGGGCCAGTCTATATCTCAAGCTGTCAGATTTGCAAGTGGCCGTTACAATGATGTGAGCTTTTATTGTGCCACTGCTTGTACTAGCCGTGAGAGTCTCAGTCAATCTAGTATGTCCCGACGAACGCATCATGATGTGAATGTTCTCATAGAGAAGCACCGCAGTTGTTTTTGTTAAGCTGCCTCGGGTTGAAAACCTATATTGCAACTCGACAGAAGGACAAAAAGCGCATCGTTATAGTTGCATATTCCCAGGATTTCAAGGTTAGCCTTAGCTGCTAGTGGCCAATGAACGTCGCACAGGATACCCCCAGCTTCTAAATTTTTAGATACAAATCTGGGCATAGGTGCATTTCGTTTCGTCCTAGTCGTCTGATGAATGCTTAATGGTGATGGCAAATGTACAACTCGAGACCTAAAGGATATCTGTAGTTTCGTTTAGCAGTATTATCTTCTTGATAGTACTTATCTCGAGTATACCGTACCCGATGTTTTCGGCAGCTTATTGGGGACTGATGGTGTATGAAAGCCTACTTGGTTGATCAACATCTGGCAATATATCCTTACTGCCGACAACAGTGAATACCACCAGTTTTCGTTTCGATTGGGCTGCAACCTGGTCTAAACCTGGGCTCAAAGTCGATGCTTATGATCATTCAAAGGTTTGTCAAACGGTGTCTTGTTCGTTGAGGAGAGCGAAGTGCTGCGGCAGTACAATCATATGATGACAAGTCGTGTACTATACCCGTGCCAAGGCCTTTGTCTATCTCTGATCGCGAAAATAACGTAGATATCGCTTCGCTAATCAACTTGACGCATTGTTGCTCATCGTTTAATACCAAATCATACTCGCGTGATCGTACTTACGTCCTTGGTTTGCATTTAGCTAGTCAACAGCTTTAAACCGTCCGCTTCGTAAACAACGTCTTCAAGCTAACCGAAAAATACAACTGAGTGACGACAAGCTTGAAGTGGTAACCGATAAACATATAAGTATTTCAAGTTTCCGATACTGCCGTTATGTTGTTTCAGACGATTTGTTCCGCACCAAGAAGCAGCTGTTTGGGTAAAAAGAGTCACGATACTCTTGAAAACAAAACAACGTCGTTTTTAGCCCCCTTCGTATTTCTCATCGGCGACGACCGAACTAACATTTGCTTTTGCGTGAATGTTGAATCTGCCGCGACTGTTGGACGGTTCGAGCCTGCCGGATTGTAAAGGCGATACCCTACCGCCTTATTATCTGCAGCCGTGCTCAAGGTGCTACCGCTGATCAAGTACGAGCGCTGCTGACGGTGAGACGCGCCGTCGTTCTGCTCGTGCCACTCTCTACTACGGATCTCGATTTATGTGGGCCATACCATAGATGATCACAAATCAACGTGATGTTTTTGTGTGCAATATTCAAAAGGCTAATATAATCATAATAACCAGATAGTGGTTCAACGACTAAAAAACAACAAGTTAGTGAGATTATATGAGGCTACTTGTTATATATTTATCTTCAGCGGTATGTCTCTTCTGCTTACAGTCCGAGTAAACTTTGTAAAACATTCTAATGGTATTCTGGCTGTCAATTGTTGTTGCTGGCAAAGTAGCAGAAGTAAAGAAATATGGAGGGGAATGTAAACAAAAATAGTTTAGATACAAATGACATATTGGCTTGTCAAAAAAAAAGGATAGCTTCAAGCCTACATGTTTCAGGTCATATGAGTCGCATTGGGTTAGCCTTAGTGTCATTTGAAAAATGAAATGTGGCAGCAGTAAATACTTCAAACTGCTGGAATGTTTTTGTGATTGAAGGCAAAACGCCTTATAGATGAGTAAAATTTCTGCAAAAATTCTTCTTTTTTTAACAATTTTATTAGGCTAGAGGCACATATGCTGTTCGGGCTCGAAAGAAAATTGTGCTCTTTGTCGAAATTATCAAAATTGTCGCATTATCGAAAGAAATAGCTTATAAATGGTTCGATCGTTTTCGTTCTGGAAATTGCACTACTAAGATGCTCCTCGTAGTAGTTGATCAATTGCAAAAAAGTCGGTGAAATTATTACGTAAATTTACCTATGTTTGGGTATCCATAATATCGATAAGCGATTAAGCATCCAACACTATACAGTTTTAAACCAGTTGAAGAAGGCTGGCTGCAGAAAAAGTTCGATGCTTAAGTGTCACACGAATTGACGAAAAAATTAACCCAGTCATATTTCTATCTGGAAAGCTTTAAAGAAACGCAACGATATAGAGCTCTTTCTAAAGCGGTTGATCGCGCCTAATTAAAAGCAGATCACGTCCGACAATAACGTGCAAATAAAAAAAATGCTTTCTATATGTAACATATCTCAGACTGACGCTAAAAAAGATGGTGCTATGTTTTTTGAGACTGGAAAGGAATCGCGCATTATGAGTTGTTGCCGCCTGTGAAACAGATTGGTTCAAAAATCTATTTAATATCTAACAAGATTATTGGGAAGAACCGACCGAAATTAGTAAAGAAAAGAAGCAAAATCTTTCACCACGACAATGTCAGGCCATGCACTTTTTTACCTGTCTAGCAAAAATGAAGAAAACTTGGCTAGAAAATTTTAATGCATCAACTGTATGCCCAACGTTACACCATCAGACTATCATCTGTGCCAGTTTCCGCAGAACTCCCTTAATGGTATTAATTTAGCCTAATCAGAAGGATGCAAAATGACTTGTCACAATTTTTCAGCTCGAAACAATGGAAGTTTTATAGTGATGATATTACGGCATTATCAAAAAAAAAAAATGGCAAAAGATCATTGATACAAATGGTGTATATTTAGTTTCATAATATTAAATTCTAAAAAATATTTGCAATTTTGACTTAAAAGCGGTCATAATGCTTTATATATATATATATATATATATATATATATATATATATATATATATATCGAAGTAATTCGTTTTTATCCCGAGGAAGGAAAAAATTACTAAAAAGCTTAAAGAAAATCGAATATTGTCTTCCACGTTCGTACACAAACCTATATTTTCTTTATGAAACCATGGTTTAACACCCAGTCCAGTTAATAGGTCGTTTACTTTAAATTAATAAGTCTGTATACCAATTTTTTCTATTAAATTATACTTTTCCATTAAATCGGTGTTTTGCTTTTATTGGGCGATGTTTGACTAAAATTGCCTCGAAGCATAATATCGCACGGTCTTCTCTAAGGCTGTATACAATGCTTGACTAAAGAAATATCAGTACCTATCAGATAGGAAGTCACTGGTATGTAACCCGAGGTTTTTAGTGAAAAAAAATGGTTTACAATAATGGACTTGTTTAGTCACGTGTCAAAAAAGCATGCTGTATGCGATGCGACATCCATAGATAAATCCAAAAGTAAAAACAATGTGAGTTGTTTTATGAAGTTTAAGGACACTGCAAATGTTCTGTATTGTTGTAAATTTCAAAATTTATTTACCGTTTACTGTAAATCTACTTGGAATAATTATATCAGGGTGTTCATCCTATAAATAATGGTCAAAAATATATTCCTAAAAAAAATAATATTTAGTAAACATGAACAAAACTATGAAAACAAGTTTCACGACATGTTTAGTTTGCAATTTAAGGGCATGTTTGTTGATTTAATGCTAAGTTTCACCGAGCGCTATCGTGTTCAATATATATTGACCTAGCGTTTTTATGGGAAGTAAACAGGAAATTGATTCTATTTGAAAGAAATCTTAATTTCAATGAAAAATGTTGCCTGATGCAAGTCACAGCTTTTAATCAAATGGCCAATGTTCAACCAGAATTATTCCTAAGTGCATTTACCAAACCTCTATTACGGCTTAAAGAGTAAGTCTGCTCATAAATAATCAAGGAAAAATGGTAATACGTATTGAATTATTCACTTGTTGTGTTCGTCTTAGATCGATTACGCGGAAAAACTATAATTCATTTTTGGCCGTTAATGGCACCCCGAATTGGCAAATTCAGGAGCTACCGTAAACACCTTAGGAAAAAAGTAGAGATGTGGAGATACGTTACGCAGCTAAGAAAGCTGGAAAAATTCGATCGTTTGTACAATCCAAAAGTGATGAACAATATACCGCAAAATTAGACATTATTATAGCACAATTGGTTTGCCGTTGAAAAATGGCAAAAAAGGTAATTCGGAAACATACCTCTTCAATATCTGCCTGATATACTTTTTATGTAAAATTGTTTTTAATATGTTTTATAGTACAAGACATATATAGGTAAATGCTTTAATACGCAATGCTGTTATCTACCAATTAAAAAACATGCTCCAAATAGCCTTGAAGTGGGCCTATGTAACGAACAGAGCTTTTGAGTAATATCGTGTGGTGTTTCTGTATTGTGCACGGTTTAACATTGCTATTGTCAGATGGGCAATAGTCATGAGTTAGAATTCAAATTGCTGGTTAGTACTTAATCGCACTCTAATGCACCGTACATTTTCGTCTCCTGTAATAAAATAGGTACAATTGTTTATTAATAATTTTTATGCATATCCACGATTCGGCAATGTCAACATGTTTGCCTATTTGATTCAAAGACATATGGGTCCGAAAAACGTGAGTAGTATTCATAACGCATTATAATACTGTTAGGGGTGTAGATAATCGGAGAAAGGGATATGTTAAAAAATCCAAAAAAGTCAAACTTCAAGTAAATAAAAGTGGTAAACAATACGATGTACATTCCTATTATCCGTTGATGAATCATATTAAGTTTTATCGAATGCAGCTGTAGCAAAAGCTTTATCATCGAAAAACTCTTGCTCAATTTGGCCCAATTATAATCAAACATACGGCCAAAACAATGTTTATCGTCGTTTAGCAACAAAGCTAAAGATGTAGCTAACAGGTATTTCCTCTCAGGAAGAATAGACATTATCCAAGGTTGAGGTATACATTTAATGTCGCATTAAAGTTTTGATAAGCACATAATACATCCTTGCATTTTTGTCGCGGTCAGGGTTGGGATGGCTTTGTATGGTGCTAAAATAGATGAGACAGCCATTCTGACTGCAATCAAACTGAGGTGGTTACCGTTTACTCTATCTGAAATGCTTCCTTAACTGTACGCTGCTAACACCAACCAGAATGGAACGTCCTGATACCGATGAATCAGTACCGACTAATATAATGGTGTAAGAATATCGACTTTTTTTTGTTACAAACGATGCATGAAACTATATTAATCCCAAAGTTAAGCTCAATTTTCCACCGTTGTAGAGAGCCAGTGATTTACATATTGCATATATGACGAACGGCAGAATTTGATTAATTTTGTCGAAAATTTGCATTCAGCAAGATCGATACGAAAGTTGTTTTCGACTGGCCGTCTTAACACTCACCATTTGTTTAATTAATCTTCTTGAAAATGAATGTAACCTGGCACCTAACACGAGAGAAAAATCATTGTTTTTCTCTTAAGGCCTATATCGAATGAACTACGTAATTTTCTCATGTCTTCGGCTGTAGCTCTTCTGTATTTTTCTGGATTAAACGTGCTCCTTTTACATTCGAATCACCATCAATATATAAACGGAAAGTATTCAACGAATACAGGTATATATGATTCTCGACACCAGTTCCCCTTATATGAGAAGAACGTCTTGGGTTAAACATCATATATAATTTATGGTACATTTTTTATTCTGTTTGTGTCTTGTTAAACCCGATTCCAAAACTGGAAGTGGTTTGGAAACTGGTTTGGAATCGAGTTTAGCTTAACGGGATCACCGCTGTCATATCAACTCTACATTTATTAGTTCAAACTGCGTATCAGTAAATAACAAATCACTGAACACGCGCGGCGATACGTCTGTTTGTTTTTGTGTCGATTTACACCGTGACGCGTACACCGTTTATGTGAATTTTTGCCTTAACTGACCCATCAATATCCTTATTTAAGGACCCGGATAAAAGACTGAGGGGATACATTTTTATGCTTTACATTCCTGCCCGGAAGTAATCAATGTATGAAGATTCCTCTTTGTGATGATAATATTAAAAATCAATATATGCGTATCAGTTAGTACGAGCATTCATTTTATCAGGGTCAGACTTGGTGTTATTCCTCTGGGAACGATTACACGGCCCTGCCGCTTAAAGGAAAGAAATCTGTTGGGGTGATTGACTCGAGTTCATTTTCTTATGTAATGCATAGCACTTATATATCTATGTCATTCTATTCGTCTCTTAATGCTAAGCTTTGTCGCAAAGTGCTGCTGTTTTACTGCTATAGTAGGTAACCCGCGAATAACTCGCGTAATCCTAACCACCATTTGGTCGTCTCCTATGTACATAATAAAGGATACCGAAGCAAGAGATTAAATCCCAGTAACACACACATCAGCTGGCAGGGAGTTACGACCAGTGTGTCGGAACACCGAACTTCGTAATAAGTCGAGGTAAAGATCTTTCAATAAGCTGCAATTTCCAAACATTGATATTTAAATAAAAAAAATGTGTTCAAATCATATTATGTGATTTTTAACTTCGTGAGTGTTCAATTTAGAAATACTTTTTTTCGGCAATTTGATGAGAGAAAACTTGGCTCGCTTTATTCACATGGGCATACGCAGATTTCATCTTTTTTATTTAGTGTCATTGTTGTTTTAGTTTAGCTTGAGCATAAACACAGCATCTTACATACAATAGACTAATAATCAGTTCATCAACACTGAAGATTTTTGTCGTATAGCCAATTTTTTAGCCAACTCGCATATATAAGAAAGATACCTACTATGTAAATTACAACATTGTTCTGTCGATGGCAAGGTCTCCAACGCAGTAGAAGTGCATAAAGATCGACTAAACGAGATGTTTTTGTGTAACCAAATATTTGTTCTAAAATTAAAAAAAAATTACAAAACCTCATGTGAACTATTAGTTTTTAGACCGCTCTAATTTAAATTTAAGTTGCAAGCCAAGAATCTGATATTTTTTATAAAAACCTATATAGAACTTTGCGGGTTGAAAATATTTGTCGGTTTTCGACATACTGACAATATGTTCCGACAAGAATGAAAAATTTACATCCTATTTTAGCAGTTCATACTGGGAAAATTACTTCTAATATATCTTTGAATTTTTCAATCTACGGCACAACTCTGCTCTGGTATTATCAAGTATGTCATTCATTAAAAAAAAAGAGCAAAGTCGGAGTGTAAATGGTAGCCTTATCTTGAGGGTAAAAAACAACCCAAGTTTATTTCGTTTAAGTTTATTTCAACAAACCCATTTTGTGATCGTCAGAGAAAATATGTTTAGACAGTATCGCGAACTGCCTAGAATTTTTTATTCCGTCGCGCAGTAACGCTCTAGCCATTCATCGACGATCATGTAAACACGTAACTTCATCATTGCAAAAGGGGTGTAGGTACTGAAAGATTTTTATTATTTGGCAAGAAATCGTTCTGATTCCGATTAATAAAAGTGAAATCACTCAACATGAACAAGAAAATACCTGAATAATAGGAAGGTCCTGGTAAACACAAAAGTTAATATCAACGTCACGATCAACGTCACTGTGGTTAGCTATAATCTCCATCACCTCTCTGAATCTTTCATTTTTGTGGCTAATATACGTAGCGGTAGAATCACCGTAATATTATAGATTGAGAATTAACACACGTTGCAAATAGTACGTGCCCAAGCGCTCGTGCGAACATTACCGTCATGACGTTCATTTTCTAGGGCTGAATGTATTACATGGGTCAACACACTGAACAGCACTAAAACTATTTTTGAAGCAAACCCATAGGCAGCCACAACGAAACATCGATGAGGTATACTATAATCATCACAGAAGACACCGACTCTTGAACCTTTAAATAATTCAAAGCACTCATTCCTAAGCTTTAAAGTGGGTGTTAGGCTGGTAGGTATATGAAAGGGTCTCATATTTTTAGGCCGATTTACACTATCGTGCCTAATGGCCAAAATGCCCATTGTACCTACCCGGCAGCGATTTTTGTATAATATACTTAAATCTTAGTTGTAATTGTACATAATGAATAATCCATATGTACCACTAACTTCTCAGCGTAAGAATCCGATAAACGAAGTCGCTGTTTATAACAACAGGAAAAATTAATATTTGGTATTTCAACCGGTATGAAAAAGTATGGCTTCTGCAGTGGTAAGAAGTATGCGTCGTTTCAAAGGTCAGTGCACCCATCAATTAATAGTCGCAACATCAGAAAACAACCGCCAACAGTTTCTGTGACACGCCTATTAAGTGCAACACTAGACTGTCGTCTCGTACCTGCGGCGTCAACTCATATTATAAATGGCAATGCCTTTCTTTTTCAAATTATTCCTATCGGTGTGTCTGCGCAGACCTAGACATCTGCCTTTATATTCAAGTGACTTTACTATTCGTATGGCGAACTACCCACTTTTGGATTAAATAGATTCTCCGTTATTATTTCAGGACGTATTGTATTTTATGCCTAAAATTTCGCATACACGTCAATCTGACACTAGCATTTGCCCGTCAAATTGATAAACAAGTAGTACAAGTTAGCGTATAACATCCTGGTAGCCACACTATACGGATTGTTCCATAAGGTATGCAATTGCTTGTAGCATTCGAACAGATTATTGTGTAACCAGGGCTTTGCAGCATAATGGCTACCTACTTCCTTGACTCATCGTTTATAATTGGAAAACTCTAACTGTAGTTTTTTTACACTGCAAACAATAAAATGTAATATCTTAGAAATTCGATTTCAATCCCAAATACGTTGAATCAAACAGTGATTTATTAACTGCGAACGGACACTACTAACACTTTTATTTATGTACAATATAGTTATTTCTCAGAAAACTCCATAAGAAAAATATGTATGTACTAAAATTTATAAATTGCATAACATTTTGCATTTATTACAAAATGTTTAATAAACATAGAAATCTTCACTTTAAAGAAATCTATAGGCACTACCAGCTTGTCGACGAATTGCTCTGGCGGATCTTAAAAGCATCCACCCCACCTTCGTTATCTAACGACTTGTAAGCTTAATTTCCCCGGAGGTTTGTACTGTTCCCCAAGCGCTCTTCAAAAACAAATTTAATAAGCCTATGTTCTCTCGATCTAGTTGCTGCAGTGGTATCTAAGACTTGGTCACACCTAACCTCATCCAAAGGTGATTTGCGTCTTATATATTGATTTCCTTAGCAATTACTTACTGCTAAGAACGGCACGAGCTTTACTTATTATTGTTGTCTTGAACTCATATGCCCTACTCTCATTTGACTACTTAACCGCAAACATGATTTTATGTTTAACTAAGCAATATTATTTGGGTGGCACATATGCATTCTTCGAGTGCGTTGTCATAGCAACTGTAAACATGTGGTTATCGCTGGCTCAAATTTTACCTTTGGCAAATGGTTACTATTTTATAAGTCTGTTGGAGAAAAAATCTCAGGGCCCATCTAAAGTAGTGCCTAACTAGTTATTTCGCCTTAATATGAAGCTAACTGTAACTTTCAAAACCCCATATAAACACGAGGTCGGTTGGTAAACCGAGAAAGTAAGGATTGTATGCTCATTTGTTTTTTTTGATAATTGTTAACCATTTTATAGAGAAATAATTACGTTCGACTTTAACAGACTTTAAATGAAAAAATCTTCTTTTTTTCTAAATCCAGTTTTTCTAAGGGTTGAAACTTTTCGGCCCCAGTACCGCCACAGTTAGTCAGGATGCCTGTGGTATACAGGCGGTAGGGACCGATTTCGAATTATTGAAAGTAGAGGATATAATGATACTCACGGTGGCCGAAAGTATGTGCATGGCGAGTTAAAGCTAAAAATTCAAATAATTCGAAAAAAAGTGCTAAGTTTCGAAAAGATATCGAATCTGAAACCTTGTGGTTGTAGGTCAGGTGTCAACCCCATCCCGCCACCGAGACAGTCGAAATTTTTTTTTGACATTTATATAGCTTAAACCCCATGCACAATAGTACAATGGATTCTACTTTGTACTTCAAAGCGCTTCTTCCAAAAACATGCTTAGCTAAAGTGGCACAGTCTACTCGGACGCACAGTGCCAATATACTTTTTAAAGCATCGAAATAAATTTTTCCGATGAGGGACACGCAAACTAAAAATGCAGCGAATTGATTCTCACTGGCGTAGCACTAAAACGTAGAAAATAATAAAATTTGGTTTCAAGTACAACAGGATAACTTATGTATAGTGGGCAAGCCAGCGATTGCCCCAATTAATTATTGTGTCCATGATTAATAGTTCGTGTATTAAAAGAGCCGACGACAGCATTCTGCTCTGTGCTTGAGAGAACTCAGCAGTGAATGAAACAGATTAACTCACTTAGCTTTATTGTCCCCAAAGAGTTGACTTTGAGGGCATGAAGTTTGTTGCTGAGACATGATATTTCTATTGGTGTGCCTTTCGATAACGTTTTTGAGACCTATATGACGATGCTAATGGTTTTTATGAGTTGTCTCATTGTATTCAAGTAACAACACTCTGTAAAGCAATGCGGTGGTCCACGAGGTACACAGTATATGCGGGAAAAGCTTTTTGATTCTTTTGATAATAAAACGCAGATGCCCAAGACCACGAAACAAATAACATGGGTTCACAACCAAAACTGATACAGATACTGTGATTCCTATAATTAATATAGGACACAGCATTATCCCAAGTATAATGCATGTGATAAAAAATGGCAACTCGTTTGCCTACTTAAAGTATACATAAATCATGGGCTTAAATCTAGAATTTTGTGTTAGAGGTCAGCCGTTTTATGCAAGGCTAACGAAGTTCCGGATGTATATAGATATATATATAACAGGTTGCATTCACTTCACGGATGTGTTGTAATCTTTAGGCATTAACGTGAGCACAAAGTGTATGAAGAATCAATCAAAGCATTTGCTTTTCTGGTAGAAGTTCAATTACATTCTGTTTTCCGATTTCTCTTGAATTCGAGTGAATTACACCATTGATACATATTGGTTAAAACGGATTCAGTCGAAGAAGCGCTTCGTCCAATTTTTTCATCGGTTGCTACATATTAATATAGAAAGCAGATAATAAAAATAACCGGAAATCGTCCTATCAGTAATTTTGTACAGTTAATGACTCTCTGCTATGTATTAACTTACTCACCAAATTACGAGGGAAGAAGGACCTTCACTCTGCCTAATTACCCAGAGCGAGTGTTAATAGCCATTTCGAGGAAATATATTAATAAATAATATAACAATATTCACATTAGCGCTTTTCTCCAAGTCAGCTAGTTTAACTGGAATAAGCGTTATCCGCAAATCCCTTCCGTAGAATCGATTAGGGTGAACCCGATGCTTATGCAGGCAACTAAATATGTAGACTGACTCTAACATATAAACCCTATGCATCAAATGTATTATTTTTTATCTCTTTTGGTTTAAACAAAATCTACTCAGCAAAAACGGCCTTAAGATTTTTAAAGAATCCTGTACATCGCCCACACCGAATCGTGGTCTATATTCAGAATTTTACCGTAAACAACTCATAAATTTCTCATAGCGATATTCAGCATCAGGCAGATAAGTTGCAGAGATTCGTAAGAAAATAATTTTTTTCATCTCAAAGTTATTAATCCTATATCGGTTTTGCAAAAGGGTTTTGTAGAAACCATCGTGGAATACACCAACCGAGTTCCGTTAAGAAACGTTTTGCGTCTTAGAATATCGTTCGTATCATATGGCAACAGAAGCATACATAGTCGAATAATCGAAATAATAATCTGAAATATTATTCAACACCTATGCTAATCGAATCATAATCAGAATAAGAAAGCAAGGAAAACCAATGCTGACCTGTCTTCAATGATTTACCAACTTTCCACCTTATGGGCTCCTTTTCCCGTAGCCCACTAAGCGTATAGCACTCAAATTGTTTTGTATGGTTATGTAGCTATCTACCTGTAACGCCTATCTACCTATAATTACAAGTGAGAAGTAAATGTATGTTGGATTACTCTTTTGTGTAGTTTATTATTACTTTTTAGATACAACTTACTACTTTTTTTTACGTAAATTTAGATACTAACTATATATGTAAGGACGCTTTAGAAAATCATTGGGTTTGTAATAGCGTAGCTAATAAAACCATAGAAATAGCTTAACGCAATCCTAATAGTTTACCGTAAACTAGTAGATCCTTTTTAGCGCGTTCTGTCGTGAACGAAACTTCCTGAGACACCTCGCAGCGATAGCGGCCATCAGACATAGCATCGGTTGAACGCAGAAACAGATCACTAACTGTTGAACGCCCCAGCTGAAATAAAATGTAATAGGAGAGGTGGAAATAACAGCCGATGCAAGCAAATGCCTAAGATATAAGACACCAATAAGAGCCCGATGTAAGCTTCAGCGATAATCATTTAAGAATTATAGATAGTATTTTTTGAAAAAGCTATGGATGATTTAAAACGGATCCTACTCAAATACACTTACTCGGGCTCTGGTTGCAAATAGGAGGCTTTTCCATTATACGGAATGTGGCGAAAATAGCAGCCTTTACCTACTGTAGATGTATAGAAGCACAACGATGGGATAATGCAGAAGGCATGCCCTCACATAATGAAAATACTTGTGCAAGCATTTTTTTCAACTTAGGTTTGACTATGTCATTTTCGTTTATCATCGGGTTTCCTAGCAATAAGGTGCCAGAGATATATCGGCGTGTGTTGTTAACAGAATTATCAAAATGAAAACTGTTTATTGAAACTATTTCAGCCCGACTCTTATATGACATGACTGATTCTTAGAACTTAATCAGACGCTCTGTGTTGCGCATATTCTTGGATTACTCTATTAAGCTTTAGCTTATATTTCTGTATAAAAACTGCTATTACATTTGTACACCTTTATAAATGTCTAGTAATGCCTACTACGGCTGTTACTGTTAAATTAATTAGTCCACCCTGGCTCAGGGGGGACTGTATTCCGTTTACGTTTAGCAAGAACCCAATTGTCTGCGCCACAAGTCTCTCTCACACCATTATTTTATAGAATATTATTTATGCAATAAGAAAACTCTACATTTAATATTTCATAGTGGACAGAAGGGCGTGGTTCCGTCAATTAGCAGACGCAGCATACAACTCTGGAGAAGGCCGATAAAACAGAATAAACTTCTTTTACGATTGTTAAAAATATAAGTTCATTTTCGACTTTCAATAAAGACACGATTTTTTTTTTACGTAACAGTAGCTAATATTTGTGTAACCTAAAGGAGCAGCTAGAAGTAAATCAATATAGGATAACACCACAGACATGACAGGATTAACGGGTGGCGTACGGCCATGACTCAAATAAATTCCAAAACCAGGATCATCGACCAACACATCTGATTACGTGCGAGAATGCAGTTTTCCAACCTAAAATGATTAATTAATTCATGAACTGAGAGTGCCTTGTGTCTGCGTACAAGCAACAGATCTATAACCAGTGCTATAAAATGGCTCTGGATAACAGTTCGCCAGCTGTTTACTGTGGACGGTCTGACGCTGCTAGTCAATCGTCGTTTAAGCCCAGCGCATTACAACGGAGGTTAGCAAGCTCATAGTTACACTTCAGCCAACATAGCAGTCTTGCTCCAATATAGATTTGCAAGCATAGGAGTTAGTGTTGTGATATAGATGCTCTTAACAAGGATACACACTGAATTGTAAGAAGCTGACTTTCCGCAGTGAATTTAAATAAGTAAGATTGCTTTTGATATCCCTTAGAGGGTCAGTCTGTCACTCCTGACGAAAATGACGTAGCAGAAGCTACAGGATCTAGTTCCTATAGCTCCCTAGCGCCTCTAACCTTCTGCCAATAGCCTGCTAAAAGGTCAGCAACAAACCATATCCTCGACGCTTCACATTTTTAACGGCGATATACAACAATATTATTTATGGAGACCCCAATTTGCCAATAGGATTAACCGCAAGCACTACGGACACAGATCCACTTGTTGCGTTAGGAGTGTCGCTCTGATTTGCCAGAAAACCTCATCAGCAAGCGACAAATTAGCAAGAATTATGTACATGTTCGTAAAAAGCTAGACGCGATTTGTCGAGTTGACAAGCGCTATTGTAACTTATTTAACTTGCCTTCCGTGAAACTGCTAAGTGAACTCAGCCAAAGAGATACTAGCACGGTTGCTAGATCGCGTTTAGGGTGGCTTTATGTTGATGAAAAAGCCAGGACCTGGTCTGGCGAATTAAGGATCGGCCCCTAAGTCCCCAGTCTAACAAACAGTGCCGTTCTGATTGACTACACTAAAGAGAAAAGTATTGGTACACTACTACAGTAGTTCCATAAAAGTTAACTCATCTAGAACAGTGTCCATGTCATGACCATGGTAAGGACCGTTGAAAACGTTGAAAATTTTTCACAGGATATATCAGAATGCGCCAAGAGTTATGCATCGCACAACAACCGCATCAGCAAAAAAAAGGTTGTGGCGCTAAACCTCGCCGGCAGAAACCACATAACACCAGAAATTTCCTCGGCGTAATCGAATCTTTAGTGACACACCTATTGTGAGCCGTTCAACAAAAAAGTTGGTATGCCAGATAATTGGAGTATGGGGGTCGCACATGCTTTCTGACACGCAAGTACAACGACAGCTCTAAAAGACCATTGAGTAATGCCGACTTTGTAAGAACAAATGCTACTACAGCACCAAAAGACACAATAGTGACGCATAACCACACGTAGTTTCTTCCCCATATCTCCTTACGTGGTATTTGGAAATTTATTGGTTTCTGCACACCTATCTCCTGATATAGGTTGCACTTTCACGTTTGTTACGCCGCGGCTCATGGATGTCCTGCATGGTATTTGATCAATCCGCAAAACCAACTTGGAAATTTAACTCTTCGCAAGCTTTAATACGGCTATCTTAAATTGATACCGCCTACAATTAGTCAGCAGCTACTCCGATATCCACATTCGCGCCTACGCTTATGGACTTGCCGTGCACCCATCCATGGATTGGTCGCCTGGAATTTTCAACTCAATCAGAATGTTTGCAAAACGTATCCATTAATGTGTTGATCGACAATTTTCCAGCTGACGCCCCTGAGATATTGATAGGCGTCCACCAATATTATACACTTGTCTACATGAAGGCTCCACAATCCATCAGAGACGGCCTAGTAGTAGGGTGAATGATTGGAAACCCACTTACCTTCTCAACAATTCTTGTCAAAGTGCCGCAGATCTACTGTATGCTGCTAATTTACCTTATTGAAGCCAGTTTACGATGTGGAATTTCTTTGAACAAATTGAGCTATCGGTATAGAAGACATGACAATATTTAAATATCTGCTGAACATCGTAACATCGTTGAACAGCGGCGTAGATCACTTACAACGCGGCCTTCGTGGTAGCTTTTACTACATACCCTACCGTCGAATCATTGCGATCTTGAACAATTAAGTTATTCGATTGATTTGTAGGCTCCCTCGGAAAAACATGTTTCAATGCCCATCTTCTGCCGAACTCAAATCTGAATTCTGGTCTAGTCAGTCTTCTAGTCATCTTCCGCCTACATCGCGTCACCTGAGCCCACGTGAGGGCCAACAGAATTGCGGAAGACCGTGCACTGTTCCGCTTTCTCTTACCAGGGGCCATTCAACACAAAAGCTCGCTATTACCAGATGGAGAAAATCGTGCAAAAGATGGCTGTCAGTAAGTCCCTCCGCAAAATTTTTAAACGGAAAGATTTAATTTTAAGTTATCGACTTGGTGAATTATTATGCCATAATGAGCTACGACGAAAGTTCGCATCGGGACATGAGAAAATTTATCTAGAGGCTTGTCTTTTGATTTGGTACTACCAATTTAAACTAGCCTAGCAGAAGACCAACCTTTCGGCCGTTATGAACCGGCTCAGCCGAGCAGAGGGCGTCAGGGTATTTGCTTATTTTGTCAAAAGCACTACTTTTAAGCTACCTGGCACTAATTGCGCCCACAGTTAAAATCATTCCCGTTTCCAAGTTGCTAAGCCTGTCCAAGCTATGCCAAGTGAGAAGTACTTTGGATTGTTACGTCCGTCTTTGATCTAGCAGGCTGATTATCCCGTTAATCATCCCGAAGCAAACTGGGTATTCTGGAACTGTGGGGCTACATTTTCAAATTCAATCAGACAGTACCCACATCGTTGCAAAAAGTCGTCCACATGTGAGCGGTCAAACTAGCCCTGAAATACGCATTTCTAGTTCATGAGGTTTCAGTAAAGAACAATTTACCACGTACCATCAGTTCACTGATGTCTTTAAAACAGCCTACGTTGCAGCTGTATGCCTGCAGTATTACAACAAAAGACGGTAAGAGCACTGGAGCCTTCATTATGACCTGGCACCCTGCAATAACTTCTCACTATCGAAAATAAGATTATTTATTTATAGCCTGCTTACTTCGAACATACCTTGTTGAGCGGTTATGAATTAAAAACCGTCAGTTTTTCATTATATCGACTTGACTGTGACATATTGCTGGAGCATACCCGAGCAACCGTGACAAAAAAATTTGACGACTGTCAATTTCACGCGATAATTCCACGAATGGCGTTCGTCAGTTGGCTCGGAGCTCTGCTTGAGCTCAATCGCGTTATAGCTCAACTAAGTGCTATTATGGATGACCTGATTATGTACGGTTCGCGTAGTCGCTAATATTTCTTGATTCATACGTCCAACTTTCCACGAACTATCCACCTTGGCCGCGCCACCGAATGACGTGTCGTCTGCTAAACACCGGCCAGTCACTTCAACGGTCAGCCGTTGTTCGAGGCGATCCGGTCCTTATGTCTAATCTCGCCTCTTTTATGTCCTTTCTAATAAATTTTAATAATTTCTAAATATATGTTGTTATATTCTTAAATAATTCTATTCTAAAGATGAGAGTTTGTTGAGATGGAAAACACTGTTAACACAATAACCGTATCATAGCTATAATGAGAAAAACCTCGTAGTCTTATCGGAATAATCTCAACTGATTAACTAAACTCTTGCAGCAACGCAGAGTGAACGCCCCTTTTAACGTATGTGAAATCTTATTCAACGACTATTTTGGATATTTGGTGCCAAATTATATCTCAGTTCCGTAGCTGCGCGGCCGTCCGGAAGAATCATGCGCCAGCTGCCGACCAGTTACAAGCTCCTCTTCCGGCATATATGGCAAACCTTATCATGCGCTTCTTAACCACTGTCGTAGATTTTTGTGAGCTATATTACACCGATACTCTTGAATTCCCGGTCAAAAACTACATCGCCATGTTCACATGCACTGTGCACTTGGAGCTCGTTCCTTCAACAGCTACATTTCAGACTTATCTGACTATCTGACGCTTTTCTTTTACTCACTCAAAATGTATACAACTGATTACGGACAAAGCCAAATTTTTACAAATGCTGTCAGTGATCGCCAGAAATTGAATAATTCTCAGTCAAAGATGCCGAGGTTCGAAGATTGCTGATCTGACGTTGTATCGTATGAATCTTCAACTGTTTTTTTCGGAGCGGAGTTTTTTTCGAAAGCCTCGTAGGCATCGTCGCTCCACAAATCATTGGGACGCAGCCTTATTGGCTTTAAAGAGTTATGCAAAATTATCTTGGACTTAGCAGCGGTCATCAATGGCAGGCCGCTTATTTACATCGATTCAAACCCCATCGAGCAAAAAGCCATTACCCCGGCGCATTTTCGTTGGCTTGGATCACCCCGGCTAGGTTTCTGTTCTTCCATGTCGTTCGATCAGCTCGAGTCCAGTAATAGTTTATTTACACAGGTATCTTTCGATATACTTTCTAGAGCTAAGTTGCTTAAGGGAACTAGTCAGTTTTAATCTCCTTCTATTGTTGGTTCCAGAAGAGCATGTTACCGTTTCGTTTAACCAACCTGGAAGGAAGAGAACAACTGCGATTTATCAAGATGGGTAATGTATCTAGTTCGGAACGAAAGTGTTCCCTAATCTCTATACCGATTATATCTTATTCATATTCTCGATCCTAAGACGCGATAGAGACTTGACGGTGTATCAATACGCTTCGTAAACGGAACTGTATCGCAACAATCTACTCAATTTCTGTACTATCAGAAGTCGGCGAGGACAACAAGAATTTTGATTGATGACAGGTCACCGTTTCAAAATGCTCCATTAAATATGTTCGTCTTAATTAAATTATATTTTATACAATCAAATATACTGCCAATATCGTGTCCCATTTAAAAATAATTTATTTTCGTTTATGTAAAGTTGGTTACCTTTAAAGGACTCTGTGATACTTCAGAGTTGCGCACATTCTTATATCATCTTTTTCAGCTTCAGTTCCTAGTTGCCGTACAAAAGGCATAACTTCTATTCACAGTTTTCATATTTATAAATTCATAAGCAATGCATGCTGCATCTGTTATTATTGTTCGCCAATCAGCCAGACTTTTCGTGCGGGGTTTGTATTCTGTTTATTTTCAGCAAAAGCCGAACTACCTATACTTTTTTGTACTTAGGAAAACATTATTTCGTAGAACTTCATTTGTGCAATAATAAAACTACATAAAAATAACAAGTGCACAAAAAACATTTTAAATCAGCAGATACCGCGTATGCCTTTGAAGGGGCCGATTATTGTGTAAAATTGATTACATTTTTTTTATTGGTGTTGTAATTACAAAGTGGTTTACTGTTAGTCTGTAACAACAACAGTGCTTCCATAGATACTGTGTTTTTTCGAAGCGACAGCTACTGGTTATGTAGTTTTGAGAAATAGTTTTTAGTTAAAGGTCAACCACGATAATATCGGAATAAAAAAATATCAGAAATAATTGATTAGATAACCCTCCCCAATTTCTTAAATTTTCTTTCAGCATGTTAGTGAACTTTGATTGGTCATATGCATTTTTTTCCCTAACTATCAACTATTTAGAATTGAGCGGAGCTTTTTTTGGCAAATGTGACAGCAATCTTTCTAGACGCTAAGTTTCTCAGAAATGTATCGCGTTATATCTCAGAAATAATGTTTAATGAAGCAGGACTCACATAAAAAAATTGCAGTAGCTGTCTGAATTTTCGAAAACCAGTTTCACTGAATTGAATCAAATCGAAACATCTATCCTTAAATACCGATAACTATATAGTAATAAGTAAAAATAATGTGTATTAATATTTGTTGTCATTCGATAGTCCCTTGAAAGTCCGTCTTGTGTGTGCGTGAGTCATTTAGGTGGTACAACTTTGCGAAACTTTCAAGGTTCTAAATGTAACCTTTTATACAGCTAATTTAGATATGCTATTTTGTAGATATAAAAAGATGTAGTCAGTGCCGTTTATTTAGGGAAAAAAGAATAGAAACAATTCAGAAGAATATATCTAAGGAGACGTCAAACTTCTGAACTTAGAATGCTGAATGGTTAACAGTATTTTAACTAAATTCTGGGATACATTCATTTGGGCTGTTTCTCTTCAACTAATTAAAAAAAAAAATAGGTATTTACGTTTTAAGATCAGTATTCACAGGAAAGCAACTAAAACAAATCTGTACAAATAGTTACCTTTGCGCTAATTTTAGCGTAACTCTCATAGAATTGCACAGCTTATATATATTTTGTATAGATTAGAATAAATGTAGTAGGCCATTTGCCGTAGTGGACGTACGTTCTTCTGGTATTTTTTGTACTATATATAAAAACGACACTTGTTCCTGGAACAATACTCGAAACACAAATTGAGGAGTAAAATTTGTACTCTTAATACGAGCGAAGATATGCTGTTATCCAAGGTCTAGTCGCTGCTACGAACCCTTATCGAGATTATAACTCGGTTTGTTCTTATGAACTTACCTAGTTTTTCCAAATCTGCAGTGTTCATTATTGCTAGTACCGGTGTGGTTTTCAGAAAATCCACATGAAAATATAAGGCAAAGCGGAAGACACACAGTAAATATTATATTGAGAAAGCTAAAAATCATAATGGCGTAATAAGCCAATTTTGATGATTCCGGCATTTTTATTTAGAAACTAGCAGCCCTTTTCGAGTAGCTCTAATTAATTGGGTCGTCTGAATAAGTTTTAATTATTTAACAAGCATTTTGGGTTTTTGAGTCTTTATGCACTTTTATTGTTGTTGAGTTTCAAACCCTTGGATTTGAGGAACCTTTTGGCTTCTGTCAATGTAAAATTCAAACACACAGTATTTTTTGTGTCTAGCGGGATTGTGTGCTTCAACGGGTCTACACCCGCATAGATTGCTTTATTCACGGTTGCTATCGAAAGAAAAATTATATATATAGATTTCACTTATACATATATAAAAGAAATCAAATATTCGGAAGAAGTGTTCTGTAAATATATATATTCATATAACCGCGTACGGCTGTGCTCTGAATAATGACACAAGCTCTTGTATGTATTGTGTCCGTACGAAACCTGAGGTATCATCTCATATTATGTACCGAACGCGACCATTTCGGTTGTCGCTTCTATATTAACCGAAGCAAGTAGGGCGAGGTAGGGGGATGCAAAATGTCGTCGAAGCGGGGTAGAGGGAGCGTGAAAGGGATACCCGTTCAAGGGCCGGAGGGGCTGCAAGCGTTGGAATTGGGAACTCAGAGCAAGAAGGGCTACGGCCGGCAGAACGGGTGATGTGTTAGCTGCTCCGTCGAAAGGGACAGGAGGAACTTCATTTATCGCCGCACTTGTCATTCGACTCCGACCAGTTAGGCAGTCAGAGACCCAACTCCAGGTCAGTACCAGCGCGTAAATAACATCACCTATCGCTTCTCTTCCGACCGAGTTCAATACTCAATACTCAATCAACGAACCAACCAACTTAATTTTCCCATCGATCGTGTGTCATCACTGTCCCATACTCATGTAGACAACTAAGCGAACAGCCAAAGTTTAAAAAACCAACGAGAAGAACCCTCACACTATTTTGAGAAGATAGGCGTTTTTAGTATGCTTAATTATAGCATACAGAAATTCAGTGAACTATCACAAACTCCACTATATTTTACACCAATTAAATTTAATCTAAGGCAAATGTAGGCATCGCAAAATATAGTGTTATTTAAAAAAATTATTTATACAAACTTAGTGATCCACAGAATCATTCATAAGCAATGTTATTTCTATGGTATTATAAAGGTACCCAACTTTCTTTTCGGTATCTTCTAGCTATATTTCTTCCGAAATTATTTTAGCTGTTGACTAGAACTGCTCTGTCATAGTTAGCTATTCGTACAAAACATTTTGAGCCGGATTATAGTATTTGCTTATGCTTTCCAATACAAGTTATGACTCTTTGTTGCAAAACCTTATATTTGTTTTGGACAACTAACATTTCTAGCTTATGCTTTCCAAATGTAAAATATTCGCTTATTAGGCATGGTGTTTACCTTCACTTGAACTTAACATGATATCTGACTTTATAGCTATGATGTCTACATATATATTTATCACAAGAACGCATAGGTAAGACATGTCGTATTACTTCTGTGCTTAAAGCTACGCATAACGCAGGTCTATTAGAATAGCTTAATGTGCTTTAATTAGAGAAAATTTGACGGATACACTTCTTTCATATTCATATCCATATCAATGTACAAACCTGCTTAAGGGCAGTCACTCTAACTAAATAAACTGCGGAAACGGGACGTGGCTACGTGGAACGTGGAATAAACTATGCTGCGCTCATTCTCGCGTTTTCCTTGAAAAGCAGTTAGGTTGGTAAGGGCCTTCTTAATGTTTTTTTTCCTTTACCTCTCCACTGTTTGCTATTTCTATGTAGCAGTCTTTCTCCATTATATATATGTATATATATATAAAGTCAACAGTCGCCGAAGTATCTTAGGATATTTGTACAATGTACAGCATAGGATATGACTGAAAAGACTGTCAGAAGCAGTTCGCTAAACTAAAAAAAATGCATTTTAACCGTCAAGGGTGTACCTCTCCTTGGTCGGCTGAGATCTATGTGTCACAAACAAGAAATATTTCATTGGCCAAGAAGATCACCTGCGAACAATAGACTACTGGCAGACATTTTGAAAACTTTGGCGAAAAGGAGTAAGTAAATTGATTAAGATGTGAGAGAAAGTCATGAAGAGTAACGGTAAATGCATAATAACCTAATTTATTGCTAAAATTCAAGCAAAACACTACATCCTTATTAATTTAAAAACAGCGCTCTCTTATGTACAAACCTAATGCATTCCTGAAACGATAGTTTTATCTCCGAAGTATTAAGTCTTTATTTCTGAATTGGATCTAGAGAATCGATTAATACGTACAATATTTTCTATATATGAACCTCATGCATTGAGAAGAGCTACGAAGGCATTCGAAATTATTGCGTTCCCTATCACTGCGAGCTATCAGTTTAGAGAAGATGTGGTATGGTACTAGCGATCCTGATGCATTAGTAGCCTTGTTACTACAAGTTTCTTGAATTCTTTTTGACATCCATGCAACGCGACCGAATTATCGTATCACATAGCCTCTTCCCACTTGGAAACCCTCAAGAAACCTACTTAACAAAGCAGTAGCGAGACTGGTAATATACAAAACAGTTTTGCAAAAGCCGCGTGCTTAAATCTGAGCATGCCCGTAAAACACTTTACAGAGAGTTTCTAAAGTGAATAATCTGCATGCAAGTCACAATTATGTAGACGCGCGATCCTTTTGAAGTGGGGAGGGGCGAAACACGTGAAAACGAGAGAGTAACCTGAAAGGGTTACACACAAATGATATACAAGATATAAACCTAAGTGCGAAAAATGACTAGTGACCAATGAATAGTATTTTAATACTCAAGAACCTCCTAACCGAGAGTCGGCCAATGGAGGAAAAACTGAGCCCAATTATGTTATTTATACCGATTATAACTGAAACCCTTAGGCTTTCATCACATTTACTTCGATTTGTTGAATCCTTTAACAGAAAGAGTTATCAGGGTCGTTTGTACAAATTAAAACTGGTCCTAGTTCGATTTGCTTGGATGATGAACTAAGAGTGCAATTTTTTTGGCTGCGTTGACTAGAAAAATGTCCGATCTGTTTTGAAAACGGAATTTACAATAGTCAATAACTGTCCGCAGATGATTTGAAGTTGTAAGCTCATGCTAGCACTGAGGAAGCTAAAAAGCTTCAAGGGGTGATGAATTCAATGTCAGACCATTATTCGGGACATAACATGCTTAGTTTTGTTCTTAATTCTTTCCTCTCAATGAGTCGTACATGTGGGGCAAACTAGTGTCAACTTGAAATTCTGTCAGACATTGGAGTGACGGTCACATTTGTGTACGACACCTTTTGGTGACGGAACCTAGTTTGACGTAGCCCTAGCTATTTAGTTTGCTACGCTCGTTTATGATGTTCCATTGATTAATTTTGCAGTAAAAGTCGTTGCGATTATATGTAGACCTTCGTCCACATGAAAAACGGCCCGCGAACGAAATGCGAAAAAAGACAACAGAACGCACTCAATGTAAATTTGTTAAACGTCTATCAATTCAGGATAGTAAAAATACCCGTCGATGCTATAAAAGAAGCGGATAAATTTCTTGTGTGTGTTTGTGCCCGTGTCCTGGTCTAATCTGGTATTTTTTAAATTTAATTAAAATATAATAACTAAATAAACCACTGCAACGTTAAACTGAACATATTTTTTTTACTTTTCAAGAGAGTACTACTACTGAGGATAAAACTACTGCATATTTATTGGTATAAATTTAGCAATCGTTGTAATAATCAGAGTGTGATAAGATCGAGTAATAAGTAAAAAGTGGACAAGCTAAATGATGTCGGTTAATATAATAAAGGTTAAAATATATTTCCGAGAAATACATCCAATAGAAATAATTTGATTGCAAAAAAGAATTGGTCAAACGAGGAAGTAACTTACATCGATATCAACTCCAGGGTGCTGGAATGCTTTGGTTGCAGGTACTTCGCCTGGAATATGTGAGTAAATTTCAACGTTGTCTTTATACCATTTTATTGAATAAAGGCGTTCGCCTCGATCGAGTGCATACGAACAGTTAAGCCATGTCGGTTCACCGAAGCGAACAAGAGACGGTACTCCAAGCTGTGTCAGGCGAAGTCCAGTTACGCCACTTAGCATCGTTACTGAAATACGTGAAAGCGCAGATATGTACGCGTTAACATAATATAAATAGCATCCATATTTTAAAAGGGGATATTAGTATGCTACGATTGGAGTTTATTACATACTCAATTGTTGCTCAGCAACGCTAAGGTAAATGGTTTAATCTCCAGCAACAAAACTCATCCCACGAATCTTCCCAATAAAGGGCCATTATAGGCGCATCACATTGCGTACAAATACGAAATAATATAGGCGAAGATACTTAGTCCTGTTTTTCACTGAGACTTTAAATTACCCCTACGGAAGACAGCCCGACTTAGAATACGATATGTAATGTTATCTACCTATCTATCCGATGGAATCCGTAAATATTTATAAAAGCCCGTACTCCTTTCGTGGGTTATATGCGAAATTTGATCCGTTTATTTAGCGAGAAATCCTTATCCTACGGCGGGCATCCTCTAGCGCTCAGGGGGTTTGACGTTGTCCTATCTAGATCTTTTTGTGTGCTGTTCGTGCGCACGTCGTGTTGGATTTTATTGTTTTCAAAGCCGACTCACGGGTCGCTGACTTCTGGCCTGCGACGCGACCCGGAGTGCCCTCTACGTGTCCGCTGTAGCAGGCTAACCGTTGTCTTGAAATACATCCGGTTGTCGTAATAGCGACAACGGGAGTTTGTTTGCCCAATGGGGTAAATGCTCACCTTCTCCCAAAGGCAGATTCGTTGATGACGGTGTAGAATGCGATGCACTTGCGTGGTTTCTGACCATAAGCTAGCACACGTCGCCGCCCCATACGTACGTACGTGCTTTAGCCCAAATTTCTATGTCCGAAAAATGACATGTTATCAAACGACGAACGTTTGCTCTACGCTTGGATAACTCTGCTGACAAATAGAAAAAGTTTTAACTGCCCGAGAAAGTATGGGTCGAAATTTTTACAGCTTTTTTGCGCTGTTATCGAAATCGAACCAAGCCGCGAACGCCTGCACGTCAGCCTCGTGGTTTAGTCTGGTAGCCGCGTGTGTAGCTTCGGGAGCCGCCGGTACTCCTCGCTTCGGCTATGAGCTGTGGAATTTTGCCTGGAACGATTCCCAATAATCCAGCCGTCCGAACAACACCTCCCCGACCCGGCCATATCATCCATTATCCCCATCAAAATAAGCAGGCTTGGTTGTTGGTCAATAGAAGTGCGCACTTCAGAGCCATTCACCATACGTCTGTATGGCCATAAATGTGTATTTATTTATAAGATAACTTTCTTTATCTACACGGGTTGTTATTATCCACTCTGTTACAATATACATGTTGTTCAAAATAATTGTCGCTATTTTTTTTATGAAGCCAGTTCTTTTTACAACAAAATCATAAACTTATTATAATGGAAGTAGCAGGTTTGTGTTCAGAATTTGAGCAACGATCAGCTTATGCTCAGTGTCATCGTGCCGGACCAACTTCCACCAAGGTTATAAACATTATTAGTAGCCCAAAATGGACGCCACACCTTGTTGCTAGTTCCCATGGCAGCTTTCAAAAGTACTCGAAGAAGATTTCTATGACACAAAACGGAAGACCAACGGTAGGCTTCGGATTGAGAAAGCTCGATAATTCGTAAAAATGGCGTAAATAGCCAGTTGTCACCATGTCAAGATTTTTATTTAGAAATGTAGAGCTAGTTCCGAAAAAATCCTTGACGATTTAATTTAAATTTCAATCAACACAATATATTTTTCACCGCTAGTATACTAACGATAATAACCGCTAATACTGCCTAACTTTACACAAAATCATATCTCAGAAAACTGATGTTCATATATGTCTCTAAAGGAGATCATTTGTGTCTCGTAATTCGTGCATCAGTGTTCACTATGTGCAGGTCAGCCTTCTATTACATCGTTCTATTCTGGAATAGACTCGCTTAGCTTATCGATTGGCAAAAGCAAACGTAGCGCAGCTCATTGTACGCTTATATAATCGCAGACTTGTATATATTCGCAAAAGCATAACAGAAGGTGGCCCGAAAGTCAGTACAGAATTTCCTCCTCTCTGTGATTGTAGAAAACGATAGCATGCAGATAGTTGACCGATAAACGCAGCAGTGTTTGTGATTTGCACTGATAGAACCTCTATAGCATGGAATTTCATTTGGTTTTCGTATATTGATTGAAATGCGAAGTCGATCACGGTGATACCCGGCAAGTGTTATATAGAATACGGGGTACATTTTGTTCGCATAAGTAGGGCTAAAGCGATTAAAAAAAAACTTGAACAGACTGGCTCACTCGTAAACAAAGCGAGGCCAGGAGACTATGAACTAGAAGAAGAAATTACGACATGCCTGCCGTACCGAGCAGTGTGGACGCCAATCCAATGACCTCAACATAATATCACGATCTGCGACTCATTAAAAGCAACAGCTGCGTCTTTATTTCTACAAGGTGCAATTAAGTCAACAATCTAAGATCTAGGTCCATCACAAGTGTCGTTTATTCGCTAACTGGTCACGCTTCTTTAAATCACCACGATGTATAACTTGTGAAGTGAAGGTGACGATAAAACGCCAGCAACAGTCAATGGCGAGGGTATCGTCAGATACTGCAAACCTTTCTGGGGACTGAAATGTGGGAATTAGATGCAAACAATCTTTAATCTTAACAGGAGAAGGTAGTATGCTACATTGCACGGAAAACAATTAGGTTACTTGGAATCATGCTTTCAGGCCGGCTGATTTCAGTGTGTGGCGCTGACATCAGCTGGCCGCTCTGATCTTATAATTTGTCTTCTTCGAATTTTTCCTGTGGAGTTATATGATTAAAAGTGTTTTCAGTCGACGCCGAATGTATTCCGTCCGACAGTCTCAGAAAGACGGACTCAACAGATTTCTAAAAAGATTGATAGAGAGGGCTAACAGGTTTTTCAAGATCATTGAAGTAGCTCTGTGTTTTCCACTTAAGCAAGGAAAACAAATAGGTCCATCAGCCTGTAGGCCCATATGTTTGCTAAATGCAACACCAATGATCATGGAGATGTTATTAATGGGACTCATACAGGAAATTGAAGAAAAAGGAACTCGTAATGATTCAGCTCAGTTTTCAAGGAAAAATTCATGCTCGAAACGATTGAAAAGGTTATTGAAGAAGCCCAGAGTGGAAGAGGGAAGTCCCGAAAAAATACAAAAAATACGCTCCTAGTTTTTGGCTGTGGAAAACACATTAAACATCATGAGCTGGAAGCTGAATGTGAGTGCGTTGGAAAAACTACTGCCCTCGTTACCTATAAAGAATAATCCCATCATTATTTAGATGATAAAACTTTTGTCATACGGACAGTGTGACTAAGAGTCATTTCTGGGGTTCCCTGGAATCGATCCTCTTTTTGAGGTATTGGCTATGACGCGGTTATCAAAATTTGATACGGCGAAGAGCTAAGCCATTATTGAAGAAAGACGCGCTAGTGGAAGAATGCACAAACGAGCATCATCTTAGACTGCTCCTGAAAAAATGGTGTACCTTACCTAACTGATCGAAAGCATTGGCGAGGCTTGAGGAAAAGCTTAAGGGGACGCACAGTAGCTCTGAAGAAGAAGGCCAGGTACCTAGGGGTAATTATAGATACAGGTCTAACAGGAACTGCATAAAAAAACACGTGGCTAATACGGTAATGACCGTAGCTACGAATCTGACACGTGTAATGCCAAGAATGAAAGGAGCACAAGAAGATACCGGAGGACTCCAGGCCTTAATGTTCTCAGTCAGTTACTCCATACATTTCCTGCTATGGCCAAGCATGGCCCTGAGCTCTAAAAAAGAAGGCCCCAGCTGACTGCCAAGACACCAGTGATCATCAAAGTAATTCGAACCTATAGGATAGTTTCCACTATCCCGCCCTAATGCTGGCCAGAATGCTTCCTTGCACCGTACTGGCCGACGAAAGAACCGCATGCTACATAGGTGACGCACTATACCTGACCATTCCAAGAAGGTATATATTTCAGATGTGACAGTCGAATGGGCACAGGGTCGACCACAGCAAATCTCGGACAATTACAGCAAGTCACTGATCACGGGCATACAAACCTGGTACGACAAGCCTCATAATGGGCTCACATATTGCAGCACTAAGATCCAGATGTGTCCGCCAAGCTTTGGAAATTGTGTTAATAATATCCCAACGCTTGGATAGAAAAATGATAGGGTTTATTTGATCTTAAGAACATGATCATACACTAGCTTTGTACAAAAAGCGCATATCTAAAACTTTAGTAAGCAGTAGAGCAGACCAACGTTTTGAGTCTCGCATACCGAAGAGAGGTTAAAATCGGAATTCGAAATAGTTTTCTTCTCTCGGATGGATAAAAATATTCCGCTTCTACACCAAAAAAAATCCCCAAAAGCAATCCACTATCTGAAGCATAGTATCCGTGAAGTGATTGGTGAAGTGGATATTGAACTACACAGAGATGTGATCCAAAACTATGTGAAACAAATCAAGTCATGCTAACTGTTATTAAGTCATATCTAGGATAGCATTCGACTCACGCTTTTTTTCGCGTAGTTCAAATTACATTCCTTGGGCTGAGCTAAAATGGAAATCAAAGTATATATCAAAACTTGTCGTTGTTTTCCATTTCAAAAGCACTGATTTTCAACACCGACTTTTAGTCCACTTTGTATATGTACAATACCCCCAAAATATATACGCCTTCCGTATTTCACGTACAGTTGCCTGAATAATAAAGAACAAGGGAATTGTTAAAAAATAAAAATACATTTTTCGAACGAGCAAACATTTCAGATCAGTATTTAGTAAAAACGACAAGCCGGAAATAATATTTATTAAAGGTTGGAAAATCTTAAAGTTAATGCTAAAGATTGAAATATTAAGTCCAAAAAATATCGTTCTTAAAACTATTAGCTCACCAAGCAGAATGTCAGTTTTTACGTAATTGCATCACTGCGCTCTACATGGATTATGCAGATATGATGCAAGAACACAAACACAAGCTGTCGTCTTAGTTACTGTTTAGTAAGGTACATAATACAGATTAGTAAGAATAAATGAGTGGATAAAGCAATGCAACTAATTATTCTTAGAATGTAGTAGCTACAACAGTTGAGAGAATTCATACGAAATACTTTACTAAGAAAGAGATGTAGCATAACAAATCGTATAAGAAGTGAGAAAAACCATGTCTTAGCAACTTAAAACGAAACGCTATGCAAAAAGTGTTTAAAAATTCCAAGGATTGTAGAAGTGTTGGTAACGTTAACATATCTGACAACGTGCTGTTCATGAAGAGGCTGTCGCGTATTTTGTATCAGACAATAAATATACGAAACAAACTTGAAGAAGCGACTTTTTTAAGCCAGAACAAACCTAAGGATTTTAGGGGAGTCATTCACTCAAGCTTAATAAATTTGGCTCAAATGGAAAGCGTGAAGTATGGTATAAAAAAGACAAGACCCAAAAATCTGTGTGTTAGCGGACCTTAGGTGCTGTGGGTCTTTTTATCTATGGCAGGTGCTATGCTTATGATGGAACTGAAGAGTACATTAGGAAAACTCAGCCTAAAGTACTGTGTATTCTACTGCATTTCTAGAGTGAAATGAGAGCATATGGTTAGGAACATGAGGAGACTATTTTTTAACACTTTGTTAAAGTATCCTTACTTTAGTTGCATTATTATTAGCCAGAATAATTATTAACCAGAATATCAATCGAGTCTCAAGGAGAACGGAGGAATATTTATTTTCGATCGTCGCAAACTTCGTCGCTAATGCCCATAAACTGCCTGTTACTATCGAGGTTTGAACGAATCCCACGAATTACTAAGGCATTATGCTCCGTGGTGTTTTTCATGAGTATGTGTACTGTTGGTCCAATAGCTTTAAAAAGCTATTAAAATTGTGTCTTTTGGTTTCCTTTGTGAGCAGATAATGCCATTCTCTAAACTAATTTTGCCATTATGTAGGCGTTAAACGCTTCCATGATGCGTCCAGCTGCTTCAGGATTAATAAATGTGTGTGTGGGGCCTAAAGTGGGAGTTAACTCGCTGAACGATCACATTCGGAACCGTTAGTCGATGTCTGTCACTATCGAGGCCTGACTCACTCGGGCGACTTTAGTCATCGCTTCTTAGCTTTCTTTTTATGGCAAAAGAATAGGTTGCCTTTGCAGAGAAGCGCGGCAAAGAAAAGAGGAACGCCGGATTGAGTTTTGTGCCATAGAATCTTCCCTTAAGGGTAGTATCACCTGATCAACAGTAACAGCAGCGTTAAGGAGCCTCGACTCCACCCGCCAAGCCACTCATGCGGCGTGTATCAGCCGTTCACCTACGTTGACTAACCTGGGTGTAGGTGCGATTAGTGCCCCTTCCCTTCGCTCGTTGAAGCTCCCTTCCACTCCGATCGACTGGTCCTAAAGGTGATATTTTTTTTCCTTTGATCATTGCCGGTTAATAGCGTCACTGAGTAGTGGCCCAAAGTCCCATTCTGACAAGCATTCGAATGCCTAATCTGGATTACACATATTTAGATAATGGACATATTACTTCTAGCAATACTTACTACACGTATTTTTTAGGTTATCCACAATAATGTCTTTATTAATATTTTACCTCTTCCATATACATATGTATACATAAGGTTGGAATAGAAACAGATTTAGGTCGTCTTTTCCTTTTTACCTCTTTACAGTACTACTCTTTACTTCTATGATTTAAAATTGTTTTTCTCCGTTCTAATTTCTTTATGCAGCGAACGAGATGTTATGTCGAATTAAAGCTCCAAAGATAAACGTTTCAGGTGAAAAAGTGCCTTTTCGGCAGATACCTTATTTCGCGTTTTAACGAAGTCAAAAGCTGCAGAAGTAGCATGGGGTTATTGGGCGGTGTACACCAAAGACAGAACTGCTAAAAGGGGTTTACCATAGATGGAACTTTAAACCTCAAGGGTGTACGCCATTTCGGTCATAACTAACCCAGGTTTCCATTCCAAAAAGACGATAATATGCATTTCGTGAAACTGGAAGGGTCATCTATTCTCGGAAGTTCTTAAGAACAAAGAGGCGGTTAATTATGTATCTGTAGTTGTGTCGAGTGAACGAAGCTGTCCAGCAAAAGAGACCTGCTAGACGGGACTAAGTAAGCGTTTTCCAAGACCATGCCAAGCCGCACATGGTAAACATTGTAAACGCCACCTTGCAAGAGCTTAAATAGGGGCTGCTTTTACGCCCATCATATTCTTTAGACCCCCCTCCCCTACGACGGATTATCGCCTTTTCTGGTCACTAGCAAATGAAAGCATAGCCGTACGTTTAACAATCAGAATAGTCTCACAAGATCGCGAAAGATCCCTAGAACATAACATCCCTAGGGTGTAACAAAACTTCTTATTCGAAGTCCAAGAGGGCAGTTAATAATGTTTGTCCTATGCGGTCTCGCATTTTCATCGTGCAAAGTACCTTGGATTCGTTTATTGGATCTTTTTTGAATATCCGAATTGACTTAATATAACTAGGCCAAATAAACGTGCCTATCGCCTGTCTCGTTCGTAGGAAGCAAATGCAAGGGAATCCAGCCCCCCCCCCCCCAATTTCACCAAAGGTAAAGTATAACCTTATTTGAGTAAAGATTTGCTTGCACCCTAAGCCTTGGTTTCTCTTTTGCGGCTGCTCATTATGATCTTTAGTTCAAGTTGACGTACAGAAATCATTTCTCATTATCGTGTAACAATCCTGTGCAGGAATCTCATTGTGACCACGTGATGCTTGATGCCAATCGATTTGTTGAGACACAGCATTGATCCGTAACTCTTTGCTGGATTCAGGCGATCTGTGAAATACCTGAGCTACGAATTTCAGCATAATTTTGGCCTTGACAAAATAAACAGCACAGAGGGAATCTAAAGTGGTCTTTTTCCACCTTAAATATCCATCTTTCAAGAGCTCGCTCGAACAGCGCTGCAGCAAGTTGACAGAACAAAGCGAGCAAATGGTATATCCACGAAAAAAACAACTGAAAGAAAATGAGAAAAGCACGGTTTCTAAAGCGCAGGAGCTTCTATTCATCTCTCTCACTACTCTTCAAAAAAGTAGAATCAGACAATTTTTATTTATTTATGACCATATTCCAAACTTTAATTTTATATAGGGTGGTCGGGAAATCGCATATGAAATGCTCAGAAAATGCCATTTTATATGATTGCGCGACTGTTTGAACGTGCTAAACTGCTGAAACCATGCTTACGTCTAACTTTATAAGGCATACTTTACATGATCAGTTAAGCAACTTTTTTTGAAAACATAGGATTACGCGGTTTAACGAGCACTATTGACTTTAAACATAAAGTACCGAGGTGTATAGACCAAACCGACTGAGATGTTAAGTTTTTATCTTAAGATATCTTACAGTTTTCAAAATTCACAGCCTTGAAATGGTCAGAACAATGATTGACTTTTCAAAGGGAAAGAAGCTACACTGAAGTATGACCTACTTCCAAAAAAACACTTTTAAGACGATATTGCAAGACTTGAGATAAAGATTCGATAGCGACAACTTTTAATTCAAAGGATAGTGCTGCTTTATTCAGACTCAGTAAATGATGCAAACCTGGTAGTACTGGACCGTTGGAAGGCAGACTTGGTTTGGTCACACAAACTAAAATGGGTTACAAGGTAGTACAAGATACTTGCACTGAATCAATTAAGTATCTTTTATGCACGTATTGGTTATCGGTAAGACAATTTCATACAAGTATAACAAATTTTAAGTGAACTTTTTTTAGCTGCTCTGATTGTTTGATGATTACGATAGCCTTCTCAATATCAATAAAAGAGATTAAGAGAAATAATTCATTATCGTTTTCCTTACACATACTAACTAAAACATAATTTCGACCTCTAGTTGAACATAGCTTAGTAAGGGGCATAGTAAATCGATAATTTAAATGGTTAATAACGAATGCCTTGTTTAGGAACCAAATCTAATAACAGCCTATTTCCTCAAGGATGAAATGTATTAGAAAGGAATGCACCGTTTTGCTTGAATAGATTCTTGGACCACACATCTGAATAATAATATAGAATACAATACAAAGATTCTTTCAAAGAGATAGGAAATATACTTTTAAAATATGTATTATTACTAAGGGCACGCAGCCTTCTATCTAAGTACATGTACCAGTTTCTGCATAAAACTATTATTAACGCGCTCGATGTTTGTAACTTATATGGTTCTTACTGTTCTCTAACTACCTAGGTTACTCGTTCAGATATTGAGAAAATAATCTGCTGTATTAATTTTTTTTTAGTTTTCAAAGTATTTAAAGCTCAGCTACATTGAACAATTTAGATAGACTACTTGGAAGTAGCTAATCTTCCTCTCATTCCATGTACGAGATTTTTCTGCGTTGTGTTAACTGCGTTAACGTATTTTTTAAGGCATAAACATTGTATTTACAAATCATAGAAATATTTGTGTAGGATTAAGCTACCGTACATGTTATTCAACTTTTTTAAAAACGAAACAAGAAAACTATAGATAGAGTTTGACAGCCAAAAATCCTCCGTTGTGCATCAAGATCTAAATGAAGATTCACAACAATGGCGATGAATAATAACCCAGTTTTTTGAAGTATATATAAAACTATGCTGGCTGGACGAAAAAAAAACTCAGTTAAGCATTAACATGTTATGTTGTTGCTATCATACTATGTTAATACCGCGTCAGTTTAGTCTTTTCCCTCCAGATTGTCACGAAGATCTAATAATTTTAGATAGTCCGCTACAATTATGAACTATATCCTTGAAAATAGTTTCTTTGATGTTAAGGATAAAAACAGAGCACAAGAGCTGACTCATATAAGATTCGTGCGACGCTCCCGACGGGAATTTTTTTAGAGAACTCAACTTACCATTTGTTTTTACCAAAAAATGCAGCTCCGTAACGTGACTGCATATCCAGGTTGCTTCCTACCTGAAATTTGTACGACTTCAAAATATGGCAAGAGTAAGAAGACCTGTGAAATATTTTAGAAAGATTAAACGCGCTTAAAGTTTCTGACTTAGTAATACCACTGAGGCAATCGAGGTTTGTTTTCAATTGCGATACAAAGCCGAGTACCGTGCCATGTATGCCACCGGCGTAGAGTTGAACTCGCCTTTAGTAAAGGCGAGTATTTAAAGCTCAGCCAATTTGACCACGTTCTTCAGTTTCAGTTTTTTTTAGTTAAAATAATGTACAATGAATATGGCAACAATTTTCTCAAACCCTCTGATTAAAGACCGCAAGAAGACCCTCGAGCCATTAGTAACTACTATCGTAGTACTACGTGCTATGTATCATATAAATCGAAAAGATTTGTCTAGGACTATCGTAAGCTTTTTCTAGATAATACGGGTCGTACGACCAAGGGCAATGTTACATTTAGGATAACAGTTCTTATTTTAACTTGTCCAGCCGTTTTGTAGATTGATGTACGGTCAAACTCAGTATGTTTTAGCCCTGCAATCTCATATGGGACAGGAAAGAAAGATGCACTGGCAAACAAATTTTTAAATTTTTTTGACGTTTTACCATCGCCTTAGTGTTTTTAATTTGCTTATCAAGAATTCTTCTGAAGTTAAAAAACAAAAGCGCTTATTTCTCAGAAATCCTCAACTAAGTTTATAGTCCGATAAAGAGTATATGAAACACGGGAGATGGGCCAATCAGTATCAGCTCAAGAAATTCTCTTTAAATCGCTGGTGCTACAGAGCACTCCTACGTTTGTGCATAGATATATAAAAGAGGTGGCGTATGTATTGTTTATATCGATTGTACACAGCGCCTACATTCAAACAAGGTCTTAAAAACGGTTGTTGTTTTATTTTTTTGGATAGCAGGTTTGCCTCGGCAGCATAGTACTCGCAAATACTACTTTTACCACATTTATAAATATTGTGTCTTTGTGGCCGAAAGCAAATCAATAATAGTTAGAGAAACGACGACATCCGGATCGCGGGTCATGATAAGATCAATAACAGACGAGTTGAGATTAATAAGTAGAATGTGTCGGACGACTGGTTGCGTTAGACCATTTGGCAAGCACGGCCTTACAAATGCTACCTGAGTAGAATGCCTTTTCATAGTTATGTAGGTATAATTATTATTATTCCAAGGAAATTCAAGTTCCCTGAAATGATGCGTGACAGCGCATTAAACAGAACGACTTCTATAGTTTTTTATAGAGTAACTTGACACTAGATAGAACATTTAATTGATTAGGGATTCCGCATTCCTCAGCGCGTCTTACTGGTGCACTCGCTCACAAGTTACTCTTCTCTAGCGCTCGATCTTTAATAGGATAAGCATGACAGAGCAAGTGTGGCTGCCCGATTAAAGAAAGTTAGTCATAACTTCGAGTGATTTGATGCACAGTTCTCCAATGACACCAGTTTCGTGATCGCGCCTAAAGCGTATGCAAAAAGGCTCTTTCTCTGTCAACTTGGCTACTGATTTGCTTTTTGTAGATTACTTCCAAATATTTTATATTTTGCGTCACCCCAGAAAGCCTAATACGCTAAGTTATTAAATTAGAGTTTGATTGACTTGTTTAATTACTTTCTCAAAAGTGCAAATAGAAAAACCGGCGATGGCTGACTTGAATTTTGAAAGGCTGACTTGAAAGTTAACAGCAATAAAGCGCGCTCGTATTCAATTGTTTGCAACCGAAAATTCAATAGAAATACATGTGGCTAAAAAGATATTTTAGGCGAATCATAAAGTCAGAAATGAAACATTCTTATACATTGAACCTCATTCTTGAGGTTCTATGATATATACCCTGAAGTTCGCAATGCGGTGTACAATTTATAAAAAACCTGTAACGAACAATGAAAAGGCTAGTTTATGTGGTTTATATTATTCAACCAAACATAGCAGCTGGGAAAAGCTTCATTTTATCTATGTTCAGGTTGTAGTTTCAAAATCCTGTTTGGATAATTCCAGACGTTCTATAACGAGATCGTACAGAGCAATAAAAAAAAATGTAACCCTAAAGGGGACTGAAAACTCAAAAAGTTTTATGGTAGTTCAATGGTATCTTAATTAAGCATTGTTAAAATTTTTTAAATGCCATAAGTTTGCTTGATTTCTCAAGCACTTTTTGTATTCGCTATGTATATTATAATTAAACGCATGCTATCTAAAGCAAAGTGAATGAGCGTTTTATCGCGTATAGGATCGATATCTCAGCTTTTGAAACCTTGAAACCACTGTATGCTGTGTCTGTCTAAAAATGTATTGTGGTTTAAACGAAAATAGCACAGGGTAACGCTGCGAAAATGGCAACCAATGGTCTTGGCTCTAGAAAACTTCATAAGCTAAAAATAAAGTGGAATAACTTATATATGTAACACGACATTAGACATAGTTTTCATGTTATGCAATTTTATTTTGTTCTACGCGTAAGATGAAGTGCCTTTCCAAATATTTCATACATTCAAAAGCACGTTCTACCCTGTTCACTGTTTCGCCACTACTTGTTTTGCTACCGCAATGCGTTTTGCATGAATACCATCGTTTCTATTTATATACCTCCTGCGCACAAGACTTTCCGACACATAACGGATTTATCATTTTACTAGTTTTCACACATCCAGAACCACTTCATCCACTATGTTTTCGAACAAGCATTCGATATTTAAACCGGGTCCCCGTCTAAATGTTTTTCCATTACACACGTTGATTTCTACTCTTTATTAATGCAAGCGACATTCCGTCTGCTCTATTACAAGTACTTCTTGGGCGAGCTTTTGAGTCGAACGGCCCCCGTCAGACGAAACGGAACAATGGACGGTCTTCCATAATGGTTGGCTCTTGTGTGGGCGGTATAGACGAAAGATGGTTAAAAAACTGATTAGACCAGTTTTGGGTTCAAATTCAGGTTTGCGCCTAACAGCAGTGGACATTGAAATACTCTTCCAGTGGAGGCTGCAAGACAATTGAATAACTTTCCTTGTTTGTCCAAGGTCGAAATGACTTTAATGTAAGGTATGTAGTAAAAGCTGCTACGAAGGCCGCATCTACGTCGCTAACCTCTTCGACAGGAGCATTTTTGGCGAAAGCCATAAAGTTCAAATAATATCGTGCATAGTCAGGGGTCATGGTCCAGATATTTTGGAACTTAGGCGACCATGGACTATTTGTATACTGCCAGTAACTGTTGAAATGATGGACCGCTTTGACATCGAAAACGTGTGGACCTTACTGTTTCTTTATTTAAGATTTTAAGATTCTAGTTGATTTATTTAACTATTTCCTTATTTTCAGAAATATTTCAGAACATATTGTCGAATCCTTGATGCCGATAGCTTCGGATGTTCATAGAAATTCTACATCGTGAGCCGGCTTCGATTGGGTGGATGATCAGCACACAGTGGGTATGAACAAGGAAAGTGGACTGTTAATCATTAACTCAAAGAAAGCCTTAAATGTTACTAACTCGTTTTTGACGGACTGTGGAACCTTGTCGTAGACAAGCTTATAGGATTGGTCGACGCCCACTAGTATCGCAAAGACGTTAGCTGGGAAATCACCTGTCAACGTGCTACCCGCTAGCGGGTAAGTTTTGCAAATGTCTTAATCAAATTAAATATTTCATGCGATCAGTTTATTGACGGTTGCACGCTAAATTTATGAGCGTGGGCAAGCATTTTGATGTTGGAGTCGTTATTGTAGGCGCAGACTGACCGTATCGACATGAGAAAGTCTTATGAAAGCTTGCAAACACTTGAATTTTCAGCTTAGTCTTGTGAATTGGTCGGATTTCAGGCAAAGCATCAATTAGCTCTGGTATCACACATATGAGACTGCTACCTGTTTCGGGGACTACGCGTAGAAGCACCGAAAGGATTTCTAAACACCACATAAACAGATGCCATACAGACAAATGATCGTATATGTTTGCACATCATTAGTGTGTTTTTTGTGTAATGGCGTTTGTCCTTACGAATGCGGCATTTTTCAAAGAGCTACAAATGTTGTTGTCCGTCTGTCTCAGAAGGCACGCGCGGCGCCGATTTTAGTTACTAATTATTTGCATTGCAACGAGTTGAACAACAAAGCAGGTCATGACAAAAGGGACATGATTTGGGATTTTTTAATAGACGACTCACGGTCAGCACGACACTGGGAGGCCGGTTATGCTGAAAAAATGTCTGCTGAATTTAAGTTGCTATGGGTGAGATTCAGTATTATAGTCTTGGTAATAGTTTAGTAGGTAACCTATGTGCCTCTAGGCTAATCGTTCTGGGCGTAGGCTCAATTCGTTTCTTCGTGAGAGTCAGGCACTAACGACGATGCCGGACGTAAGACTTGAAACACAGAAAGCTTTAGTGCTGCTATCTTCTTTTAGCTGCTGTGGTTGCTGTGAGACGCAGTCTTCTGTGGAAAAGCCCAAAAATGATCTAACGGTAACAATGGCCACAAGAGGGGTCGCATATTAACTTGTAGAGGTGTACAGATTATGGACACAAATTTTGATTTTTCTATGGCAATTATAAACTGAAGCTTAAAAACGTAAATCAACATTCGAGTGGTAATTGACGTTATATATAAAGAGTTAAATCTAATTAGATAGAATCCGATATTACTCGTATAAAATTATTATCTTACATAATGTAATTTGATTATGATAAACAAATATGGCATTTATTATGGACCACTTCATTGCATATCGCATTCGTTTCAATATTATTTGGCGATGCGTAGAGGCCTTACTTTACATGTCGAACTACAGACAATTTTCTTCCTTGTTTGTGCAATCCAAAATTTAGCGCGCGTATCGTCTTCTTTTCGGCACATTATCCAGCATTTGGTTTGTGCAATTCAAACTATCATGGATTTCAAAAGTCCTGTAATTATTCCTTCTTCTTCACTATTTTTGTTTTCTATTAATCACATATGTCGACAACCAAGTGTACGCTAATATGTCCACAGTGTTGCGCCGATGCTTTTTGGCTTCTGCAATGGTATACGTATTCATGCCAAACTCCCTTATAAACATGAGCAGGTTTAAACTATAGAACAAATATACATGCTATTCCTCCTCTTTTGTTTTCTTGAAAGCACTTGTATTACTAGAAAATGTGGCGAAACTACAGTTAGTGAACTGAGGATATTCGAGCTATACCCAAAGACGAATTATGTGAGCGAATCGCTGTGAATGATTTGTGCATGCAAACCATCAAATTAGTAGGTGCTAACGTCGCATGCTCCTTTTGATCGGCCGAAGGGCCGTGAGGTGGGACGACGCAGCGGGTTCACGAGACCTGGGACCACAGGATTGCTACTGAAAACGTCTAAGACTTAGCAACGACAGCAGCACCAGACCACAGATGTTCGATGTCGAAACGTTCACTTAAACAAGTAGCTGAAGACCAGCTGTGGAAAGATCGTCTTGCTAACGCTTTTATTAGCTGAATACTTGGTTAAGCTGGACGGTTTTCTTGTTCGTTCGTGTACAGAACACCGAACGCGACAAAACCTATTGAGCGTGATAGAAGCATACAACAAAGTTGCTCTTAACATTTGCCGAGATTCGGCAAAAATGCAAGAATTTTTTATTTGTGTGTACATAGACTGCGGTCTCATATCCAAATTCAAAAATTATGTTGCCGTCACTATCGTCATAATATTTTTAAACTGACATACATTCAGGATCAAATCAGACTGCTAGTGTAAAGAAACGCGCGTGTAGCAGTCAGTTGTGAGTAGGTCAACTATAGTTAAGCTTTTGTAGATGATTAGAGCATTAGAAATGCTGGAGTATCATTTTCGTTCATCTACCAAAAACTCTGCGTCTACCTGATTCCTTGAGTAAGTTGTTCTGTCGCGCAGTTTTTATTTTAAGTCCAATATTAATTTATATAGGAATTATTTCTGTTATTTTACCCGTCCGGGCAAGAAATGTCCCGGCAAAAGCTTTAAAGTTAGTTCGCTCTAAATTAGTTAATGGAGATGGATTGCAATATGTGCAGTAAAAATGTTAAAAGTTTTAGCTTTTAACCAGCAGGATCATTGACAAGAATATGGATGCCATATGGATATTGGGTAGCATAAAATCCTACATCTATGCAAAGATACACCAAAGAACGGGAAAATTGCAAAAAAAATGAAATAAACTAATGTATTATAAATTCGATGGTTTAATTTTAATAGTATCATAGTTTCAAGTTGATTATGATAAAGTTATTTCTTGTCACTTAACATCGACTACCTTACCTGCTTTAAATTATACAAAAACTGCCCAAAAGTTGTGCATTATCTTAATATACCGTACTAGATATACGATTTGTAAATTATATTCTAAAACGTCCGAGTGTTGCACAAAGTATGCACACATATTTTATGTGTGCATACATAAAAGCTTTTAATAAGTGGCAGGCTAAGATGGTATTCGGCTGAGTCGTTTTCTGGTCACACGTAAGGGAAATGATCTGCATTGTGCTTGCAGGTCCACTGCTACAAATACGCTGAAATAATAACAGCGTGACTGTCTATCATATTAGTAGATGTAAGCTAATAATATGTACGCCCTTTGCAGCGCTCCAGTTGTGAAGGTATCGAAGCAATCAACAATATTGAGTTTATGTGCAATGATTGTTAGAGATTCGACTAATAACACACAATACGATTTCTTCAAAAAAGAGTTTCGATGTAAAGCGGCTATACTAGTTCCATCGTTACTCAAGAAGAAGTGAGTGCAATTCTTGCTATTAAAGTAACATTGCTACAACTTTACCACTAACATATATTGAAATATGTCGAAATCCTCAAAGAGAGTACTGTCCTCTAAAGACTGTACAAATATAGCGTCTTTGTTTAACTCTGTTACCACTAAGAATAAAGGTCTGGACAAGTGCCAAGTTCTCAACAACTAGCGCTCAACACTGACCTAATTTGCTACAATGTCAAGGTTAGCATGTGAATTCAGAAGTGACATTTAGATAACATCACCATATAGATAAATCGAGAAAAGACGTACTGTTGCCAATTTTAGCTCGGAAAAATTTGTGAGCAGCTCGACCAGATATCGACACGAAGTTTATTGGTTTACTAGGCGACTAGCCTCGGTAATTTACCAAGGTCAACAATGTGCGAGGCTACATACAGCACCAACAACAATTGCGCTGCAAATCAAAACATCTCAAGAAATTCTTAGATCTCCAAGCCCCTATTTCTCAACAATTTCCGAATTTTGCTAAGTACATCAAGGGCTTTTCAGGAGGGTGGGAACTATTCATACAGAACTTTAAACCTAGCTGCAAATACTGGAAGTTGAAAACGAGTCGAGGATAGCTTACTCTGATTTCACATATCCATATCAGAGATAAATGCATCAGGAATGCACGTACAGTGATTTTAGGTAACGTCTGCTCACAATCCAATCTCAAAAGCATCTTGAGCAAATAGTGCACTAGAAATAGGATGCTGTTATGATAGAGCCTAAAAACGCGAGTGCTAGATTTGATTCGTTCAAAGATGCAGATAGCCGTCTGTTTGCACGCGAGATGCAATATCGTATCGCTTATTCTAAAAAATGTTTGAATGAGCAAAACAGGCATTTGTCATCATCTTAAATCAAACGATGCATTTAACTATTTTATCCGAGGGCAGCAACTATCGATGTACGTAGTGCAATCAACTGTATGTAGATCATAAGGGTATGTCTATATGTATACTACAAATTCATATTTTCGTTGCTTTCGTTTAAATAATTCTGCAGCTAGCTATCAAATAAAGATCCATAAAGAGAAACATCTTTCATTCATATGCAAAAGCTAATCTAACACCGCTGCAAAAAAGGTAACCTCAAGTAGTAAGTAACGAATATTTTACGTCAAATATAATCTGTATTCATAAGAAGACCACAATTTCGAAAAGCCCTATGTTATTTATGACTGCGGAAAGTCAGCGTTGTAATGTTATTATTAAAAAATAATGTAACCTGCGAACATATTTTGCAGAAGATAACTACACATTATACCATAGCTGATATAAACTGTAACAATGTACGATGTAATCTATTGTTGTTTACGAATTTGTTTCCGTCTGCTAACGGATCCAACTGGTTTTCCTTGTACGCTTATGTTAAATCTTTAGTTCATAATGTTAATTAAATCGCAAAATATTTGCTATAAAACTTTCAGCATATGAAATTTACCACACCAGATGATTGCCTCGTAAGCTGGAGGCATTCGTTTTGTTAACGTTTTGTTCGGAGTTTGTTAACGTAACAGTTTGAGTGAAAATGGATTTAACCGAATGATTGTTCATCACTAGAGTTCTTGGGCCCACAAACAATTTTTGTCGCGAAGCGCTCCTATATCATGAACCGCCCCATTTTAAAAACAGACTACACTTTCCGAATGTTCGATTATCATCCAAACGCCGGCTTTTCCCCTCTGCGACAGAACGTTTACATAGACAATGAAGCACCCTATATATACTTTTCGGCTAATGATATATGTATTGTTAGATTTTTTTTAGAATCTAGTTTACTTTATTAAAAACGGTTAGTTTACTTATTCTCCACTTTCGACCTCGACTTGAAACTTGAGCTGATTCAAATGCTTTCAACCGTTAGATTATTCTTCCAGAACTATTTGTATGTATAAATTTTTTTATTTGATTTAAACAAACACATAAAATCTGTTGAATATTCGTTTCATGTCAGCAAAAGTAGGCTTGCTATATTGCTTACAACCTGTCTTGCCTTAAGAACTCTGCTATGCATCGGTGTCGCATACATTTAGAGAGCTAGGTAGCCTTACAAAAACTGAATTCGTTCTACATTTTTAGATGTTAGTTTCTATGCTTCGGTTATCATCTTTATTTTTCTCGGCTCGGATCCCAATTGCTAGCTAGACGGCTGGCCCTGAAGCACGGATGAGAAATATCCATTGAAATTTGTAGAACCAGTGAGATAGAAAGGCTTAGCTTCACTGACTTATTGTTACTTCTATCCGCACTTCACCCAATATGCCTCAAGAGCAAGATGACCGGATAGTGCAAGGTATACTAAACTCTATCTTTCCCATTTAATGAAGCTACAGGCAACCTTGAGATTTTTCCCAGCATCAGCTGACCTGAAATACGTCTGCTGGCGCCGAGTGACAATAGGAATTTTAGGAAGCCTTCTTTCAGCGTTATTTTTTGTTGGTGCAAAGCATGCAGTAGATAGGTCGATAAAAGGCCTTACTCAGTTTTGTTTAATTCCGATCACTTGTTGTCGTTATTGTTGTTTCCCGCTGTGCACTGTTTTACATTCGCAGCGGCGGCTTAGTTTCGACTACTGTGGCTCGCTCATTCACTCGTTGGTGTTCCTTTGAGCACAGTCAAGACCTTTTATCTTTCTTTCTCGGTAGACTTTTGTCGACGCATGGTGAATTTGCATTTAAATTTCTGGCTCATTTGAGTTGAATTTAAAGCAGTAAAATTTACTATGAAGGCTTTGGTTCTGTGTATCGTACGTTATACGCTTTGTATGTATTACTATTTGAATAAGTGTAGGGGCCAAAGGCAAACGTATGGAGTTAATCGGTTGATTACATCGGCTGGAGATAAGCTTCAAAAAGTCTACAAAAAACAACCAACGAATCTCCAGTGGTAACACGGGTCTGTTGTGTATTCAATAAGAGAAGGGAGACATGCCCTATAGTAAGCACCGCAGAATAGGTATCCAGCAGATCAAGATAACATCTTGAAAGCAGAAGTATCATGCGAACAACTTCGTTACTCATGAGTCTCGTAACGAGAGCCTACGTCGAGACCTGACTATGAGAACAGCCAGTATTTGAATTGTGGGAATCGTTGAAGTGCATGAAAGAAGAATGTGCTGGGTCGCCTCCCACCAGCAGTGGATGCGACAGTATCTGTTCTACGCTTGTAAGGCTTACAAATGCTTGATTCGGAAAAGGCTGTTTCAATCATCCAATGCAGCGATATCATGATGAAGTTGCCTAAACGGTTGTTTAGGGGGATTGGGAACGGTTGTTTGAGGGATACAGATCTTAATACGAACGTACATTGTCGTTGTATTTATAGCTAAATCTAATTAACTTACTCTATATTTTAGGTGTATATGTTTCAAATGAACACAGCTTCGTAATCAGCATGAACCACAAACAAAATTCGAACCCGTCAGACTCTCTTCGTTAGCAAACGCTCTTATTTACTAAGTTTACACCAAACGTTCATGATGAGAATTGGACAATGGATGGTAATTTTTTTGAAACTCACACGTTTCTCTAAGTTACAGAATAAATTTTCGCAGCTTTCGGTTTTACCATCTCTGTTAAGACAAAGGTTGAATCCGCTGATATTCTCCTAGGCTTAAATCCATACTACTACGGTCAAAACAATTTGTTAAGTTCACTTTTACCCTGCCTCTTAGGGTATCATTACCACCAGACAAGCCGTTTAATAGTCCTACTAGTTGCTGAATCTTAATGAGTGTGTTTACACCGTTACTGAATGATCAAAATATGGCAAAATATATAACTCAATGTACAACCATCTTTAATATATTTAATGACACATTTGTGGACGTATTTCTTCGAATCGACAGGACTTTATAGATACTGCGTTAAGATACTCAGCTAATCTCGTTTAATTTTATTTTCTGTTTAATCTAATTGCCTAAAGAAAGCCCCACGTGTTCCTGTCGTGCTTGCAGATAGTTCAAAACACTAAAGATGGATAAAATTTATTTTTGCGTAGTTAGAACACTAATATTTTTTACTTACACTAATACTAGATTTTTTAGCACTCCCAACCTTAATGCGGCTTAAAGTCACTCTGTTCTTCATGCGTTCGCAGTTGTTGGATCTGACGCGACGCAATTTTAACGCCTAAAATTGTTGGCTTCACAATTACATTGTGATTTATTAAGTATAAGTGAGTTTAGTATTTTATCTTTGCCAAGGGATTATACCACTAAACTGAAGACAGACAGTAAAATGTCGCCACTAGTTTCGAGTACTTCTATTATCACGTGTCATATCAGCAGAAGGCATAATTAGTGTAAAACATGCACATACACAGTATTTCTAAATAACATAAAAATGCAATGCGAAGAATTCAGTCCTATATGAATTTATAATGAGAATTAGCAGACTTACACAATGGCGTTATTCTTACCGCCTTATAGTGCACTTAAGAAAACTACAAACGTGTTTTCAAATGTAGTTTTTACAAATGTTTAGGGATTTGCCGAAGTGTCTTTCTGAGCCATTATACAATATTTGAAGAGACCTATACTTTGTAGTCAATAGATTTTACCGATAAATTCTCATATCAATTAGAATCCTGCGCTAGGACAATAGCAACGTGCCGGCTTGCTAGACCTAGGAGCATGTGAATATTGGATTCCAATCCTACTGTAGACATATTTGTTTTATTCCGGAGGGTAGCCGTGTGATGCAATGTCAACGCAATTCTAAAAGGAGCTATGAAGTCAAAAACTCTCCTTGCTGAATATATTAACAGTTATCTATTTTTAGCACTACCGCACTAATTTATGGGTGAAATTTACTTATTTGTATTCCAGTATAAAAGTCAACTATAATTGTCAGGACCTACGATAGTGCCGATTTTTTAAAACTGTCTGTAAATCACTCAATGCTGTCAAAAATGATGTAGTAGAATAAGTTTCGATTATGCTTTTCGGTAACTATGATAAATTCACGACTTAATTTTTCTGTTAATTTTGTACGCTCATATTCAATCGTATTTTCTCTTCCTAAAACAAAACACTCAGCCAAGTGCCGGCATTGTACGAATCGCTAGGGCACATGTCTGATACTTAAAGTAGCTACTGAATAACTCTTTTATCTGATTAGTCTTATAGTCTAGATATTGAGTCTTTCTTTTCAGCAGAAAAGATAATGCTTTTAGGCACACCCGTTATATTCTTTGGATGATGGAAGATCTGTCGTAGATGTCGTCAGCGTCGATGGCATTACATTTATCCAATCTTTTTTTCCTGCGCACTTATCAGCCCTCGGCCCACTTTCGCATTGCTTTGAGTATTTCGACTAATGTCTAACTTCCTTAAGGTTCAGTGCCCTCATCGCTTTTTTTTTGTTATTTCTGGAATTAATTATTTTGTAACTACTTCGTGTGCATTCTGAGCAACGTATCTGATTCAAATAAATTCAACTCGATTACTTTCCTGGAATGCCAGCATAAAAGTAGTATGCTTCGCCTTATTTTTACTTTAGCAGAAATTCTACTTAGAGCTTTTGTATATTTTAAGATGCTAATCAATTGAAAGGGTTTACACATGACACAAGTTATGACTTTAATAAAGTATTCACATACAAAGCTCAGCACAGAGAACCAGAGCGTCACATTGTAGGTAATGTACCCTAGCATTAACCCTACCGACGCTTGTCCTACTCCTATACCAACCGTCGCTGTTCAGTGAGCGATCTTTGGAAAAAAGTTGTTTTTCCAATTTTTTGACAGCATGTAGATAACCATGTGAAAATATTTAAATATGTAGATTTCTACAAAAAACTCGGAAATGATTAGGATCTGTATACAACTGTACATGTTTACACGTACATTCCACTTGCGTAAAAAACTTTTTTGTTAAAAAACACTTGCAAAACATTATGGGTTTTGCAGTGTTCTTGCGGAATAGCTGAGACAACTAAAACTAATGACCACAACACTTCAAAGTTGCCCTAGGTCCTTTATTTGTTTATAGAAAAGTGGGTAATCTGTTTCGTTAGTTCGTAGAGCTGCAATCCACCCATATGCTCTAAAAATTAATCAGTTTCAACAATCGATAAACACGGCATAAATATTAAGTTTACCCGCTCTTCTACTAAATAGAAATAGCCACACTTTTTTTTTATTTCTATGACAATTAGTCCTTATTTTATGCATCCCCTGTCACCGTTTACGACTTACTCCTATTTTTTTTTACCAGGTAATATAAGCCCTCTCACCAAAAATAAATTTTCGTCTGGAAGAAGTTTTCCAACCACATTTCGAATTAGTGAACTATGGCAAAGGTAAAGCCGCGGAGATAATTGCTCAGTGAATGAAAAGGGTGAAAATCCGTTGGCGTACGGTCCGGAAAATATGTCGAATACAAAAGGCTTCTATTTGAACTCTACGGAAGTATTACGTGTAGCCACGCGTTGTCATGGGGCCGGAAGACACGATTTTATTTATCGAGTTTTTTCTTTTAAATAGCTCGCTTCATTCGATGCAGTTGGGTCAAATAAATGTCCTAATCAACTATCTCATTCGTAAGAAGCAATTACAAATGAATGAGGCCGTCGCAATTTCACCAAACGCAAAGCATAAGCTCTTTTAAATGGAAAAAAACATTGGAAGAGAAGGAAGATGATGGAAAAAGTTGTATCCTGAGACTTGGCTTCTCCTCTGAAGCCACTGATTCGGATCTGTGGTTCATGTTGACGTACAGACACTACTTCTCATCACCAGTGACAGTTCTGCGCGAAAATTGGCCATCGTGGCCTTGTGACGTTCGATACCGGGTGAGGTCTTGAGGTACAGCGTTAAACCATAATTCCTTGTTGGATTCAAAAAGTTCATAAAGCATTCAAGCTTCAAGCGATTGTCGTGTGGCTGCAAAAGAAGCTTCAATAAACAATTTGGACGGCTGCAGCTTACAACACAAAGTATTAAAGGGGTTATGGGTGTTAATACGCTACATACTGCTCTTTCGCAAGCGGCCTACAATCCGATCGATATATCCTTACCGTATTATTTCTGAAAATGATGCGATTGAAATCGCAGGTGTTCATTATTAACTAAAATATGACCGATATTAGGAGACTGAAATACGCGTCAGTTCCCAACCTAACATCACGATTATTGACAAGCTGGTGTAAAAAAAAATCGACCATTCATCACGTAGGACGAGCCGATAAAACACCTATTTGTTGCTTGGGGTTCTTCGAATCCTGATTCGAGGACACCTTCAAATACACGGCTGTCATCAGTGTCACCTTGTAACTGCCTCAGTTGTCTTATTTTGGAGAAATGCCTTTCAAAAAATGCGCGCCTCAGCACAACACTTCAAGCAACGATATTTATGCAGTCCAGGCTATCGCCTCGACTAAGCAAAAGTTCGGCTGAATCGAAACCATGAGCATACATGTCTTTTAGGTTTTTGAACCCAGCAAAGGCTGCAAACCTTTACCTCATGTCTGTCGCAAGTCAGTCCATTACATAAAAAAAGTGTCAAGGCAGTTTTGCGATAACCATGATCTGTAGTTTTTTTACGCACGGCTTGGTTTGGCTATAAAATTGAAGAGCTTTACTTTCATAGAAAAAGAATGGAAGAAGTTCCCTCACCTGTACGCAATTCCAAGTTTACGGATAGGGTAGTCGTCGTCAAAAAGAAATTTGAAGCAATTTGTCACTGGACAGACTTCCCGCGCAGACTCAACGATGCCGTGCTGCAGAATCATTACTTATTGCGACTTCCGGAAGCGTTCTTTACAAATCTCAATGCGTGCGTGATCTTCAGTAATTCATTTATTTATTTTTACGCAGTTAATATAAACGAGGTTAGCGCATTTATATGTCGAGGTGGTCGAGCTTCTACGACACCTGCATACAATTAATATTTCTTTAGGTGTAAAGTGTCCTTCAATTATTTTTCAGCAGATTCTTGATTTTTTAATTGCAGCATAGACGAGATATAGTTCCCGGTAATAGTTTTCTCTAGAGTGATTAACTAATCGCTGGGTGGGGCCTTCATGTGAATTTGGACAAGACTACGTTTGCAGAATCTGAAGTTCGTTACCTTTGCGTTTTTATCGACAAATTTTTCTATGATATTGCCAGCCTATCCAGCATGCAAGCCGTCTACAGACTGTTCCTCAATAAGTTTACGCGCAAATAAAAAATTACTTGACTTTGCTTCTTGCAGTACCTACACTTCATCAATATGATTATGACAAGTGATTTGCCCTACTCACGGAATACCGCTCATAGAAATTTTCGGCAATAGGAGCGATATGCCAGTCTACACGGCTAATCATCTCTAAAAAAGGGCTACCATCATACTTGCGTATGATTTTAGGTCGGAACATCGATTTACTTTACCCTTTCGTATATGGGACTTTTCAAGTTTAATCGTAAAAAAGGGGGATGTTGGATAACCTGATAACAAGGTCGTTGCAAGTGTCGACGCGAATCTGTTTCCTAGGTGAAGTTTTTATTTCAACTTTTCACCGTGACGTTCCGGAAGGATCGACATGAGGATCAAAGCGACGGATCTCTGTCTTGTCTCGTTTCGCTTGCACTAAGCGGAAAGTGTTTTTTCCGTCCAAATGTAACAGATTGGCACGTTATTCGACAAGGAATTCATTAAATTGTTGGATGCACTACACCACGGCTATTTCGACATGACGCCCAGCTAGAGCCAGCATATAGTAGCCGAGAATCTATACGAATACTGAGACGTTAACTCGTAGCTACGCGGCGTGGGCTGCAGCATCAAGAGAATATCTACAGTCTAAGGAAATTTCACTCGATTTATAGAAGGGAGTTTACATCGACTTTGCCAGTTCAGTGAAGGCATCTTTGTATGATCATAGTCGACACATTCGTTAAGTGACCAGATGTTCTAAAGATTTCCAGCTTCGCTTTTTTTTACGCCTAAATCCGTTCCTCGAAAGTTTTTCACAGGCTAGCGTAGTCCAAAGGCTTTGGTTTCCGATAACAAACTCAATTTACGATCGATAAGTTCCGTCCGTTTTGCGTGCAGCGGTACATTGACGGAAGTTTAAGCCAGACGATAATGTTGTATGCTAAAAACCTTCGCATACCAAACCATATGGTACCTGGAAGTGTGTTGTAAAAGAAAAGATCGTTATGTTTTCCCATTTAAGGCGACAAATTTTATTAATTCCAATATGTTAACCAACTGAGGCGCACATTACGAAATTAAAAAAATTAGAAAAGTTTAATATAATACCTAAGTCTCGACAAAAATTTTGTATTGACAAGGATCCTAGCCGTGATGCAATCCAAATTCAACTGAAATCAGATGAAATCATGCCGCCCAACCGCGTCGTTGACGTGCAAATAGAGAACTATCATTTCCTGTGTCATTGCTACAACGCTCCAGCCGCATCCGGCACCCTCCCCGATTCTCGGTGGATGATTCCAAGAACAATCCTTATGGCAAAGCATAGGCGAATTATGTCATAATCAATATAATAAACTTAATTATCGCTGTCGTCGTTGTTCCAAAACATATTCGACGAAATGCAAGCACTTATCGCTAAACCAGGTTAGCAGATCATAAGAAAGCATTTTCCACACCTTACGAACCATTTATGATAATTTACGTGACTGTGAATAATTGTGACGACATCATTATGGAACAAAAACATATAAATATTACTGTTATATTGGTGATTTTTTACCACTGCCTCAGTCGTACAAACTCATGAACCATCCGAGCTAAAGCAGAAAGCTTTCTTATTTAGCGTACTTCAGAAGCACAATGCACCTACAGCTTCTAAGAGGGAAAACACATCGATATAATATATCTGATTTTATGAACGAAGTTCCGCTTTTTCGCGGAATTGGGAACTGCGATAAACATTATAGCTTAGCTTTTCATATACACATGTCCAAGGAATTTTTCGCTCTTGGTAGTTAGGACTTGCGTTATTTCACAACCCTTTACTTGAGTAGTTTTAAAAGCGTCCTTGTATAGTCGACCTATTTCTGAAATTATTTCTGTTGCTGACCATTTGAAACTTACACTACTATAGACCATGCGAGGAGCGGGAGATGACTCCTTTAAGAGAAACTAGGCTTCTAATATTCCAATTAAGTCGAGGCTACAAGAGAAAGCGTTCTCGTTGCAAGTTGCATGCTACTATCTAAAAGAGATTCCAGAGCCGCAGAGTCGTAAAGCTCGAAGGTCGACTAAGGCTAAAGGATTTTTCTTGTATCCCTTTGAAGGGTGACTATCATCATGCTGACAACTTACAATATAATAATTTCAAGCGGACTATTAACGTTTGAAATTACGCAGTGGTAGTTTTTAACGCTGCCCAGCGATCCTACAAAAGTTCTAAAAAAAATCTTTAATAATAGTTAGAGTAGACTAAATTGGGACGCACTTTTCAAATTAAGATTAAAATATCTACAACAAAGATCGTTTTTCTCAAATTTGTTAAAAGCTAACGCAAAAAATAATAAATAACCTACGTGCTTCGTGCACTTGAAGTTGACAAGGCAGTTTATAGAAGTGGTATCATATAATCATATAATTGGTTGGGGAGAGTTTTCGGAGGTAAGACCAATCAAAACGTTTCGCAACTATAAGAACTAAGATCTATTTACAGAAAAGCAAGGTCTCCATGACTCGTCCCAACTGTAGCCGGGATCCAATATGCTTATTTTACTGTCGCAAGTAATTGCCGTATTTGGTTGTATATGATTGACACTTAGCTGAACTCGCCGCGCGTAACAATCATAGTGAATCTTCGAGTTATTAATTTCATTTGGTGCTTTAGTATTTGTGTTATTTTTAATCAGAAGAAGTATTCCGGCAAAAGTATGCTCACTTAAAAGAAGTAAGCTGGTTACTAATCTCTTTGTATCCGCTTGTTATTTAGTTATATGAAGTCTTCATTTAAGAATCATCTTTTTCATAGTAAGCTTCCTCAAGACGCAGGATTCTTAAATTAAGTTTTCTTTCGTTGACTGTTTAGAAAACTTTTATTATCGAGGGGAAGCTCAAATAAAACAACTTCATCACTTTTAGGGTTGTTAAATGACAGTTGTCTATTTTAAAAAAAAATGCTTTGTTTAAAATGAAAGATGTCGGTGCACCCGACTGTCTGAGAAATGCAGTGTCTAAGGATAAGCGGCATGCCGTGATAGGTTGCCAGACCATACCAAGATTACAGATGGGTGAAACTTAGACGGTTAGGACGAATAAGACGAAAATGTTTAAACTATAGTAGCTATATGCAATAAGCTCACGTTTATATTAGTGAACAAAACGCACTACGGATCCTCTCCTCCACCATGCCTCTGTTGTCAAAATACGTTTTGGTATGTGAAATTAGCAGATTTCAGTCTACTGTCACCCAGAATTGCCTTCGAACAAATGTGCTGCTTCATACAAAACGGACGCTTCTTTTAGACATCAAACTTAGAAAAGCTTATAGACGTCCACCTATTATCACAGGATTGGTTCTAATTTTTATTGATGCGAAAGATTTCTTCTGAAACAAATAGATTAGGTACACAGCTAAATGATATATTAGTGCTAAATGACTTGGAAAGGCCAAAGTCTTTATAAACTATTCATTTACTCTTATGTCGATCTGAATGATATGTATGTTTCGACTGCACTATTCTTGCATATCACAGACGAACGCTGAGGTTTTTGAAATCATTTTAAAAAAATCTTGTAGAAATTTAGTTTAGTTCCGGTCGATGCTAACACAGCATCAGATGCCATTGCGTTCGCAAGATTAATAGCTAGGCTGATGGGCCTGAGGTTCGCGGGGGCGTTCATCCCATTCAGGACTCAAGTCATTAGTTGGCTGGTTGAATGAGCTGTAATTCATACCTCGTGGTACAATTATATATAGTTATAATTAATTATATATAGTTTCCATCATACACAGTGCTTCAGCCAATATCGGTAAAAATATACGTGGGTGGGCAACAAACTTCGCCAAATTTTTTAAGCAGAATAGAAGACTTAATCTGAAATTGCCTGCTGAAAAGTAATTCACTACATTCACTACACCCAGTATAGTACTTCTGGGAAATGCAGACATTACATTTAGCACACTTAGTGAATTCACCATTTACACGAACTTTAAAAGTTTTACTGCTAAGAAATACTTCAAGCTGAGCCACCAGAAGGTCTCTTACCCCCCAAAAAGCGAGAAAAGGGCCACCAACTTCAAGTGCGTGACACTTTCGAAAGCAGATTTGAAGTCGAGTTATATATCGGCGGGACACTGAGACTCGTTGCACCTGGTTTGCCAGTCGAATTGAGTAACCAGTAGTTGAAATCTTGTGCTGTATCCCAATCTGTAGGCGGACTGGCATTTTTGTACATGGTTTGAGCTTCCAGGAATTTGCATGACTGACCTCGAACCCTTTTTGTTGACAGGACAATGTCAAATATTTCGGGTTTATCTTCCTTATCGGACAATTTTCGAAAAATCCATGAGAGTTGGTGCGTACTGACGGTCCACACTTTTTTTATTACAGTAGAAAGTAGTTCATCTGGCGTTCTGGTCATTTTCGACAATAGCTTTTTCAGGTGTTGCTAGATGTTAAGTAGAAAGAGATCGACATTGTACATAACATTTTAAAAAAGTCTTTCTGGAGTGACAGATCCCTTTAGTTTCGTTGTTGAATTTCATGAAGTGTCGAATACGTCTTTCCAAAGTGCGTCTTTAGAATTTCGGCTTTCCCTTTGTCATCTATGGTGACTGTTCCATCGGCTCGGCCAATTGATCTTATAGAGCCTCTTAAAGTTCGTGTCGCTTAGTGTGGCGGGTTACTTCGTAACGCGTTGTCTTTTCGTTGCCTTGACGCTTACCTTCTAAAAAAAATTACTGTATCCTTGATGTCGGTCTTTTTAAGAATATACTTTGCGATCTGCTCAAATATAGGAAGCCTGTGGATTCTTTTCATCCTTATGTACCTCCTATTATTACTTAAACTCACACAATTCTTAAAAAAAAATGAAAGCTAGTCTGTCTGGTCCGAGACTGATTCAATTATGGTAAAGTTTCTCTTTTTGTAATTTAAAGCCTGGGTTAGATATGTATTTTTAGCAGAGCCACTAGTGAGATCGAATCTTACAATCGAATAACCTGATGTTAGGCAGGTTAAAGTATTACTATTGTGACTATCGTTACTCAACACAACTAGTCTGGAAGCGGGAATATACGAAGCTTTTTGTGGTGCGATATTCTCATTAGAAGTTTTTTCATCGATTGATTAAGGTCGCCTAATATTACATTGGTGTGCTGCAGATTTATGAATCCTTGCAGCATCTTGATTAGTATCTTCATGCGATTTAGCAGCTTGGCTTTGTCTGATATCAACTGTATCGTTTCATTGGTAAAAGTAATCTAGCAGTCACTTCAAATAGTATCCCTGGTTTCGGCACATGGTAAGCGTTTTCTTACCGGAATGAATACACCTCTTTCGCGCAAAGATTTGCCTTTTCTATATACTTCGAAGCCACTTCCATCGCGTAATTCATCAGGACTTGCGCTATTTTTGATAAGCCATAACTCCGGTATGAATGGTGTATTTATTTTCTATATTTCTTAACATAAGTATCGAATATGGGTATCGATCATTTATTCAAGCAGAATCGGGCAAGTATTCGTTATGTTTAACTGGATATGCTTATCAAATCATGCTAGTGGGAAGGATTCTGCCAGCTGATTGTCATGAAGTGGACCGCGGTCGAAGAATATCTTTGTGTCGTTGTCCTACGGGTTACCACAGACGACGTTCTCGTAGTCAATGTTTAGCATCTTGACATAAAACCAGCTCGCATACGCGCTGGACTTTTTCACTGAGATTAGATATACTTTTTCGTACACTTTTAGGTGACTGTACATTTTTTTGGTAATTACACATGCGCATACTCTTGTTATATACAATTTTCTTGTACTTAATGTTAAGTAGTTTCAATAAAAGCGTTTCAGTTGAATTGCCAGCACTATTACCTTTCTGTAGCCTTTTTTACTAGCGATCTATTCTTTCTTTCATATCTTTATAATCCGATATCCGACCGAACAATTACAGTAATGCTTCGATCCTAGTCTCGATGTTAGCGCTAGCCAGTCGTATGCGACCTTCTCAGTAGCTTCTATGCAAAATGTAGTTGACTTCACTTAAAGCCTCTACTTGTTTAATTAACCGCTCATGGGTTCTTGCGAGCCATTATACTAACATCTTCGCTGATCGTTTTCCTGCTTAAGATTTTTCATTGATTTTTAAAGCTTTCTTACCTAGTAGACATTTATTGGCTATACATCGATTAGCTGTTTCCTCAGTTCTTTTTCCATCCTCCGCATCGTTTTTAAAAAGTTGTGCTAGAGAAATTTGACTAAATCCATTTAATAGTCACGTATATTCGCAGACTTTAGTAGCCATTACAGTTAGTACACTTCATACTTATTTGTTTCCTGCCATTAATAGGCCTTTTGCAGTTCAAACAAGTAGACCTCAGCTGTAAGTTTGCCGGCGTAGTCGTTTCTTCGTTTCAGCGTCGTCTTCTAGTATTATACAGCACTCTATTGTTTTGATCGTCTCACTGCAGATACAATCTAACTAATATGATCTCTCTGGAACGTTCGTCGGAACGCCCACTCGAATTTCTAGGCGACACTGCCTAATATTCTAAAAATGTATTCTATAGTTCTTTTGTTTACTTGCGAAGAAAAGCAAAATTCTGTTGTACAAGAATTCCCTAATTTTATTGTCTCCTACAATAATAAGTTATGCTAGATAGATTCAAATGGGGCAAATAAAATAGCGCCGACTTTTTTAAATAGAGTTCAGTCGTTTTAGTTTAGCCTTCGCAAAGGTCAATGGCTTGTGGGTACGTTGCGATACTGTTAAGAGTATTTGTTATGAATAGTCTCCTTTGAAACAATACGAAAGTTTCGAAATGGAACAACAGGACAGTACAGCGAAAGCTTTTCCACCTCATACTGCTCTTCCGCTAACAAAATAGCTGGGCATTATCACATTGCGTGAATTCAGAACAAAAATGGAAACAGTCCCTCCAATCGATAAAGGTGATGTTCTGAATCTCTTCGCCTTTCAAGAATAAAAAGGTTTAAAAATTACTTAATCTAAGCTGTCCGCGTTATTGATCAAGATGTTTACGGACACTTTCTAATTTACAAGATGTTTGGCAAAAGGTCATCGCGGAATATGATATCCGACATTGTAATCCGCTGCAGTATCGAGTTGAAAATATTAGTTCGAACTATTTTTGTTTGAAAACTATGTTGTCTTTTTTCAAAAAAAGAAATTGGTCTTTTTATTTGATATTTCGACAGGTAAACATACATAAAATAGCAATATAGTAATATTTCTGCAAGTCTTATTACATGGGTTCAAAAACAACACAAAAATATAATCGACAATAAGAAGACCCAGTTGAATATACTGTGTGCTCAACTTGAACATCTTGAGAATCACTGTCTCCATACCCTTCTTCAACATGCGTGACGCGTCCACAAGATTATTTACATCTTGCCGGGCCAGCATTCTGTAACGCTTTTGATCGTAGCAGAACACATCGGCTATGCAGGAACCACAAAAGTTAGTTATAGGCATATCGGGCACAATTGGCGCTTCCGGACCGGCTAGGCGGGCTTGTATTCGTCCAGCAGAAATCATTAATACAACAGCGCACGTTGATACTTTCACTAAAGATCAGGCGTTCCCATAGAACAACCAGGATCAAGTCGCCTGTAAAGCTTATCATTTCATGCTTTAAAGAAGTGCTACTTCAAAAATACTTGATCGGTTGTTCTGACCGAGATTTTATAACATATACGGCATTTGATTAGCCTTATCAACAAATATACTGTTTCTTTACCTAATCACATTTGTTATGCAGTATATAGCATTGACGAAATTTAAACTAACGATCTCTGGCTTTTCCCAGCGCTTTTTCTTACGTAGACAATAGTGTAAAACCGTTAGTTCAGTATTTATCGACACTTCGCCTGAGTCGTTCTATTCATAAGGGATACCAGCACGTAGAGAGCTTGAGTCAACCGTTGAGGGCTTCATCATCTCAGCTGTGATCGTACAGGTACAAGCTACCGGCGACGACGCAATAAAGAGTTTGCTTTTTCAAGTGGTTAAGAAGACATACGGTATACGAGCCCGCCTACGCGAAATTACTATGTGAAAATGATAAAGTCTGACTCAACTCGTAGCTTGAAGCCTAAAGATATTTGTCACCTAAGGACGGCTTATTGGGATGCTATAATGGTACACTGGTACATTGAAAGCACAGTTAGCCGAGAACAATTATGTAAGATTTCAATTTGCTAATGTTGCGGCCATATAGGTAAAACCAAACGCGGAATTATCACAACATCACACAAACTGATATGTGATTTTTATCGTTAAAATTATTACCAGATAAATTTATGTATGCATCGATTTGAAAAGTAAAGTAAATAATATCGCATTTGGATGAGCACTCACAGATCTTGTGAACGAATGATTTTTGCATTCTCATAAACACATTTGCAGTCAAGAGACTACATGGTCAGAATCACGATTTATTAAAGAATCACCAATTGGCATGAATTCGATGGCTTAAATAAACGTAAATTCTACCACAAAAGAAAACATTTATGTCTAATGAAATCAACTTTGAAAAATTAAAAAGCACGAGAACATCGATATCACAGCACACAATTGGGACAGCTAAATGTTTCGAATTTTAGGTATGGTGTTGCCATTAAGCATTTTTTCCGTGTGTGGAATATGGTTACGCTCAATCTCAAACGTTAACGGCCTCACGTCTTTCCAAGTTTAATAAGCAATCACATTACCGTGGAACATTACGAGGACAAATTGAGACAGCTGACGGACTGCTGTTAAAGTCCATAAAAGCCGGAGCCCTTAAAGCCGTCAAAAAACTAGTCAAAACAAGTTGACAAGTTAAAATTTCAAATCAATAAGCTGCTTTTAGAGACCTAAATGTACCCAATTTACGTAGATACGATGTCACTGCTAAAAGAAAGCAAAGCTGCAGATCATGAAAGCAGCGTAAGCAAGTTTTAATAGAATCATACGTCCCGTTTAGTACACTCCGCTGAGGACAACATCTACTTTTGAAAAATATTACCTTCTTGGAGTATTACACGCCGCAAAAGGCAAATACGTCTCCAAATAATGAGCGGAAATAAACAAAAGAAATTGACTCAACAGCTATCTTCAAAAAAGCCCCTGCCCTGAAAAAGGATTACAAATAAACCTATAGTGCACGGCGCAACGTTAATTCCTTGCTCAATCTAACACATGCTAAGTCGTTGTCAGGTTTCCAATTTACTAGATTTCCAAGGTGATATCGATGGTCTCCGTTTTTAGTACGGTGTCTTATATGAACAACATGGATCCGCCGATTTTTAAGCTCCCTTTGATATTGAGTTTCAAAGATTCGCTTGGGTATGTATTATATTATCAGAAGTGACAGCGAATATTTTGTGATACTCTACCAGTAAATTCAATAACATACATAATAGGGTCCATTCAAACATCAACAGCTTTGACCGGAACTAGCTTCTCAAACGTCTTAAAGAAGCTGCATCAAAACGAAAATGCTATTTCAACTAACGAAAATGCTATTAAAACAATCCAGCTCTTTTCAAAAACTAATTCTCACTAGAAACAAGCATAATTCACTGAGTAACCACGTGGAAGCTGTAAAGCTAAAAGTCATGATGGTTGGTCGAGAGTTCAGTGGCCATAGATGAGAAAAATTTTAATGTGCGTGAATATTTAATTCTCCTCGTCAAATATTTCATATTTTTCACTGAAGCTTTCCATGGAACATAATATCAAGAAGCTTAGAAGGGCGCTCACGATTTTGTACAGCAGATCGAAATAACAAAGACTATCGCTATAAACGGCCACGGTTTTCTTTAGTTTGACCGATAACTGCTCTTAGGATGTAGTTTTTTTTGACACCCTAGGCCACTACTTTTTCGTAAAAAAATTCCTGAAAGCATCTTTTTGATACAGCAGCAAGGGCCTGATCCCACAAGAAGTCTATGTTCGGCAACGCACTTTAGGATATACGCACTAAGTACTCAGATTACGTCTTTCCTCTTAGTATGCAGTTGACATGGAAAAATGTAGGAGAGCAAACTTAGCGGCTGAGAAGGTCAAGCCAGTTTATCTAATGAATTTGATGCCACTGCATAAATTAAGCAGAAAACATCCTTATTTGTAGTTTAAATGACGTAACATCAATTTGCATTGCTTAAAATGAACACTTATAAAAAATATCTTTAAAATCACGGGGTAAAATACTGTAAACAGCTACTGATGTCTTTGCAATTGAAGCGAACGAAACTAAAAATAGAAAAGGTGTCGGTTGTAGCGATAGTCCTAATTTATTGAAACTTGCGAATGCTCTGCTGAATCCGGCACAGCTATGACCAGCCCGATAGTGTATCCGAGTTGTGTACAACTATATGCCCGAAATATAACTCATGGGAACGGCTTAGGTTATGTTTAATCCTTAGCGAAATTAGTAGAGTTAGATTGATGAGACATATGTACACAAACGGTACCCCATTCATATGCTTAACTGGATAGTTCACCAGGAGATGCCAGCTCTTTTGTCTAGTACACAAAAATCAAAAACCGTATATGCACGCACAGAAGGCCCATGAGCCCACATTGACTTACCTTATTTTACTTGTTATACGGACAAATACACAAGTGTATTACGCTGAAAAGCAATCTGGGCTTGCTTTGAAAATAAACAGCGATTTATAGTTAATAAATTTCATTGTTAAGCCATCTGACAATGATTTTTTTATAAGGGTATACCTGTATAATAAATATGAACTACTTTATACGGCTCGAAACAGTTATCCAAGTAACCTCTGTTGTAACTCCATTATTGAAGTAGGTCAGTCGAGTTGTTTGCGACATTCTACTTGGAAGTCAGTAGCGTAGCCGAGCATGATACTCGGAATGTCGACATAGAAATTATGAAAGCCTCAGTTCTGTTAATATCACCGGTGCCTATTACAGCTCACCTATGACTTATCTGACTCTACCTGCCAAAAATCCTCCGCCCATACTGCCCTTACTACAATAACACACAGCCAACAACGCTATGTCCACTTATTCTGAGCACGCATTCAATAAAAACTAGATCTCTGTATCTATGATAAATTCAGGTAAAGCGGTATAAACGGAAATGTGTTATATTTAAAATCTAATCTAAATATAACACATTTCCGTTATGAATATATATAAATATAATGAAGTTAAAATCTAACTTCATTTGCTAGCCCATTGAATGTAATTTCGATTAATAGCAATTGTCTATTCCATACGGCTTGTAACTAATAGGCCAGGATTTACGTCATTTCTTTATCTGGCATACTATATGCTTTATTAAAGGCATATTATACGCGACCATAGTTTTTTAGTATGCCTGTTTCTTTTCTTTTGTAGTGCACTTAAATGCGAACAGACAAATTTGTCCATGCAGTTGTCTAGTTGCCTAGTTTCTGCCTTTGACCGCTATCCTCTATATTCGCATTCGCCGCACAGCCAATGTGTCAAGGTTTCTTTTTCGATAACCTTTTATATTCTCCTACCGTTTTGCTACCCTTCATCGGTTCCACCTACGTTCCACTGGCGAGACTTCGTAGACCTCGTCTCTCTGACAAGCCGACCACAATGGAACCGGCATGAGGGTCTCACAAGATTGTGTTCAACCGAATAGTAGCGAATTCCTAAGCTGAAAGGTTCAAGCTCCCCACGTATTGCTGGCATTATCCTCTTCCTTCCTCAAGCTTGCCAGATTTACAGAACTCCTCAAGCAGATCACCCAGACACTGAGCAGTTAACTGCCTTTAGCTTAACAGTGTGAGTCATTTGAAAGTAGCTGTAGACCAAGGAGAGAATTCTGCTGAAAATTATTTAAGTATATACCTCTAATAAATAATTGTCAATTTACTGCTATTTTAATTTACACTTCCATAGACTTTATTTGGAGTTAAGAAGCAATCAAGGGTTTTTAAATCAAAAGCAAGAATACTACATAACCCTCTAGCCTAGGCTTCTCGTGCGCAGCCTTCAATAAAGAGCAATTTATTTTAGCCTTGTTCATGGTTTGCAGTAGATCTGTTTATCTACAAAAATGAATCAACTGCCTTGCCGTTTTGTTGTGCGGCTCCAAGATACGATACGGATACGCCTAGCTCTAGGTCAATGATACAACCCTTCGGGCCTTTCGTACATACGTCTGTCTTTGTGACTGAAATGCAAAATGCCTAGAGTAGAGAAATTGAATAATGAGTCAGACGTGATTATATTATGTACTGAGCCCCAAACTGCCAAAAAAATGTAATGACAGCGATTTAGCCTGAAAAATAATTTTCACAGCGTCTATATCGACCTCTAATTAGTGCAAGATTAGTCTCCTTAATATATATACAGTAGTTTCTTGTTAATATTTTCCCCTTTCATCGTGCTATTATTCTTATCGTTATTTTCGCTGTCACTGTGTTCGTTTTCATATCCATCATTGACTAGTGACGGGAGAGTAGAACTGGTTTCAATCGTGCTTGGCATTAACATCTATGGGCCATCTAAATCTAGCCACTACCTAGATCTCGCAACGGATAGAATATCTGGACGTTTTTCTCTATTTGAGAGGAAAAGACTTTCCAATAACGAGTGGATTCACACGCTATGATGATCACAGTGGTCTGGCGGACAATATTTATATGATCGTATGCAGACCCAAAAAAACCGATAGCTGAAGTCGTGGCCGTACCATATAGAAATCTCGAGGAGGATATTGGACCATGGGGAGATGATCCCGTTTGAATAATATACTTAACTTACTGAAGGGAGTGTGAAAAGCTATCGCCTGAGAATTCGCTTAACAATACTCACTACCAGATAAACCTCTGAAAAATCTATATCTAGTTTTTTCAATCCCTTAGACCAAGCTAAAATTTCAGCTGGTTGATTTTCATCAACCTATTTAAAACTGGTGTTCTATGAATTATAGTTTTCGTTATATTTACAGTTACCATTTATACTGCAGCCTTATTATACTGCCTTCAGCTCCGCACTCCGAAGTTCGTATTTTAAAAAGAAACGAATTAATTCATTAAAATGTTTTGTCTTAGAAGTTGCCGATTGACTTCGTAAAAATAAATCTTACTTCAAATGGCGTGGAATCACTTTTAAGAACAAAAAAAAACACTTATCATCGGAGAGAATATAACTGCCAAATTTGAAAGAATTTGAGAATCGTAGCTTTTCAAGCGTAGTGACATATAGTTGTGCTATCTGCAAGATACAATATGATTTTATAACTTGCTAAAGGTCCTTCAATACCTTATACAACGCTTAGGGTAGATAAGAGGGAATCAATAACCGACTCACACAACATTTTTTCCAGAATTATCAGTTGTTCCTATCTTATTGCAAAAAAAATAACTATTTAGCCGGTGCATTATTTAGCAGCAGCGAACAAGATGGATGTTTTATGAGTTGCTGCAACCTCATTGAATAATAGGAATACGGAAGAATCGCCGAAAGAGAGATGTTTCAGACTCTTCAGTATGCCTGCGTTTTAGTGATAAAATAAATAAAATGATTAAATAAAGGAATCATGATCGGACTTCTTTGATTTCGAAAAAAGGAGATTTTTGGACTTTGTAGTTTTGAATAGTCTTCGACATATTATTATATATATTATACATATTTCCATTCGTCATAGTAGAGAATAAAAAAAAACGGTTACTTATTTTGAAGACTGGCTACTTAATATTGACGTGCAAATATTCGGGCCCGTGTGATCCGGCGACCTAAGTATTATGTCATATTAGTTTTCAAACAATTCGGGGAAATGTACAACTGGGTATAAATGCCTCCTGTAAGGCTGTTGAAACTCTACTGCGCTTTAAAGGGTCAGATATTTGAACCAGCGAGCTGATTTACTTATGTGGTTGCGTTTATTCAGAATGGTATTCGCGGCACTTAGTTACACAACATTTTATTTACATTTACACATACATCTCCCATCTGACTTAGTATTCATGTGTCTCGTAAACCAGACGATGAACTTTATAGATTGTAGAGCTGGTTGCTTCTAATGATGGTAATTTTTAATGTGTTTTCAACTGCAATTAGTCATCGCTAGCGACAAAGGATGCACTTCCGCATTCTCAGACCTATATCTGCCCCTAAAGTTATAATAAGTTACTGTTTTGCGTTGTTTTGGAGATAGGAACGATGAGTTATGGGCCAGCAGATATCTTAGGCAATCTTAGACGCATTGAAGTGTAGAGAGATCGAGTGCCAAACTTCGGAAGCATTTTCTTTAGGAAAATTCTGTCGCTAGATCTCGTGACTTAGCTTTTTGCAGTTGATCCAAACACTTAAGTGACACTAGTTGCTATCTTCAAATTAAATAGTTGAACTTCAGTTATTGCTGATAACTTGAGTGACCGCTACTACCATTGCGCTTTTGAATTGTTCCATAATGTGTGTATAATACTTACAATATTATATATATAATATAATTATGGTAGACTCCTTTGCAGCGTATCGTCTGACATAGGTGCCAGAAACTAGCTATAGTGTATTATCGCCAGCACTGATGGAAATTGATAGAAAGGAGCTTATTCTACTACTGTTTACGGTATTTCATGACACAATGTTAGATACTGTCAATACGCATCGCAACTACCATCTTCTGCGCAGAATGAAGGCAGTCGATGAATACATTTCTTGACTACAGAAAGATTGGCAAACTCTTCGCTGTATTTGCAAAATGAAATTGTGTGGAAGTGGAATACTTGAATGAATGGTCGAGTGTATACGCTAAAAATTTACTTTGATTTATTGGATGCATAGCATGGAGGCTCAAGATTAAAAATGATTTCTGTTATGCTGCGTTCCGATAGTTCAACAGTCTTGAACGATCCTGAGAAGGTTCACCTGTTGTGCAGTTACTTCAAAGGAACGTATAAGAGTGCGAGCCACGATATTGAACACACATTTGCCTATCAGATATTTTCTAGATAAGGCGTTGATTTATTTGTGACAGTAGCGTATAACACACTATTGTTACCCACTGCAATTTACAATCAACCCAAAAACAAGTTAATTTTAACCAGAAGTAACTTTTCAGTCATGCTAAGCCTTCTACTTATATTTTTGACGGCAGTCTGATCAAGGACAAGTTCTTCTGTAAATGTGGGTTGAATATCTTCTATACACAAAAGTAACAATGTTGATGATCATTAAGCGGCCTGTACCATTTACGGCAGTCAGTTGCAAAATGAAGGAACAACTAGTTTACGCAGATATTATATAGAACTGCGAAACACAAGTTTATTTTGCCGCGATGGTACATATACAATAAGAGAAGATCCGCTAAAAATTGCTCCTTTAATTTTCCTGTGTACGTACTTGTGATTAAAAATTCAAACAGGTGCAGCGGAAAAAATTAGATGAATTATGAAAAAGAAAGAGAAATTTGATGAGAAGTGAGAACCTATACGGCTGAACAGAACTGGCAAATTGTCCTGAAGTCATTGTGCCGAGCAATATTCCTAACGTAGGCCCAAGTAATCATTGCTTAACTACGTCTTGTGCTTTCGAATGAATACTTTCCGTATAATACAGCTGGCAGTGGATTTTCTGCGTCGTGCAATTATGTGGCTTTATTGTTTGTATAATGCAGTTGTTTGTTTTGATCTAACTAACAATAATCCCCAGTGCAGAGAATTTGGTTTTCTAATATAAATAAATCTTTAGCTGTATAATAAAACATTACATAAGTATTAATCATATAAATTGTTTCTTTGTTACTTAATTATTATTATAAGTGAGGCTGCGATAGGAGTCAAGCAATTTATTTTTTACATGTACTTGGTACATTAGGAATGATGCCGCTTTCCTCTCCTTATTTCCTCTCCATTGATTTCTACTTTTATGTACCATTCATAAAGTGCCCTATAGACTTCCTTGAATTTTAATTGTGCACAAAACGAAGTTTCACTCTAGAGACAGGTGTAACTTATAAATAAAAGTGCATTTTTGGTATTTACTGAATTTGTGCCGATGTCAAACAACCTTGAAATATGTGTTAATAGGGCAGCTTGAATTCTCAAAGATGGAATTCTGGACTTGAAGGATGCCCCTCTTCCGGTCCACCATAAAAAGTAGATGAACACCTCATTAATTGGCCGAAAAGAAACTGGTAATAACATGCGTACATCATCACCAAGAATTTTGAATTTATGGAATTTTATCAGAAATTATGCGCTTGGTATAGCATGGTATAGACTGCGTAAAACATACCCCAACCTCTTATTATTATCTTATGCCCGAAAGCAGGCAATGCGAAACAACAATGACGGGTGTTTATACAGAATTGGTACGAGTGACGAAACGTGATGTATTTAGGTTCATATAAAGCAGGAAATAGAAGAGAACAAAGAACTAAAGAGAGATAAATAGCTCAGGGGGTTGAACTAGGTTTCCATTAAAAAAAAAAAAGATTAGGATATGATGACGCTGGAAGGATCTTATTCGTTGGAAAATGCTTGATAAGAAAAAAATCTATATGATATAACAATAAAAAAAGACTTCAGAGGTAAGGCAGTCATTCTTCTTATCCACTATATGCCTCACCTGGCAAAGGTCATAAAAATTACCCTTCAGGAGCTTCATCACTGACAACTGGAAGTAGCAACCGTATATTTCATAGTATAGAGAATTGCAAAACCCACCTGGGCGAGCTTTCCAACATCAGCCATGAAAATTTAAAAAAAAAACAAGCAAGAAATACAATCCGATTTAAAGAAGGCAAGTATTTAAATTTGTTGTTAGAATTCAAGTTAAACTCGACGTATTCTTTAGGTCGAAAACGCGCTATTATGTACCACCCTTATATAAGGGATCAAGCTATTGCCATCCTATAAATTGCTGCGACTTTAGATCTATCACACATAATATGAGAAATTTACATTTTTCATCAACAATGTCTAATGCAGCGAACAGGATCTAAATAAGGCATTCAGGTTCTTTTTTTTAACGAACAGTGCACGGCGCAATCTGTCTATTTTATAATTTAACCAAACGATGCATGTTGAGACTCACGATTATCAGCGTAGCATAAACTTATTATATATACTGAAGGATACTACCAGGTGTGCGGTCGGATAGGTACATTTGTCATATATTAAAAACCTGTTGGAGAGCACTACTTATTAATCAATGGCTTGATATTTGGCTCAAGTATAGGAATTCGCTAGTGCAAGACGTAAGATCAAACGATATATAAATATAAAAACACAAATAAGATTTGAGCCTAGTAAATTCATCTACATCTGCTAAAATGCTGCTTCGGAAATGAAAGGCAAGATGATTTGGTAGGATTAGTGTCTCGTTGCGTGAACAATCACGCTTCGTTTTTCTTTTAGAGTACTAGCGTTGTGGAGCAGCCGAGAAACACGACTATAGAGTCAAGTGCGACTGTGATATAATAACAAAAAATTATTAAACGGTTTGTGACTATTTTTAGAAATTACGAAAATAATTTTTTTTTTGACCCAGAGTATTAGGTTTGAGAGTTCTCGCAAGTCAAAGTTTTCAAATTCTTTTAGAACTGCCTTTTGCGCTCAAAGATACCTTTTTTGTTATTTTCTTTTGGTGAGTACAATCTGGTGAAATGCTGTGAGTACAATTTCAGCTCAAAAGACATTCGTAAAGATGGATGTTTTTAAGATGGAAAAGTACATTTTTACAGTTTTTGTGTTATGCATCTTGTTGAAACTGCCAAGCAGTGTTCGCAAAAACAGTTTATATCAGTTGCCTTGAATACTGGAGCTATACTATCGCTAAGAGGCCTGCTCAGGTGTAGTTTGCCAAGTTCGAGAATTGTATTTGGGACATAGAAGAACTCCGCTCTGTGTGGGCGTCTCAAGTTGATGACGGCGTTTTAAAACTACTTGTGAAGGAAGGCGGCCGACAAACAGCTGGAGAGTCAGTCGCAAATATAAATTGTAACCATATAAATCACATGTCGTTAACAATCTTAAGTTCCTTAGGTTTACCCAAGAATTCTAAGCTTAGGTATCTTATGAACCTTCTGAATTTAATAAAAAATTAGAATTTAACACTGCCTTTCAACAGCTAGCCAGGTATAGAGCGTTACGCGGTTACACAAAATTGTCACGGCAATGAGAAGGGTGTCTGTACGTTTGCCTGAACTACAATCTCCATTTAAAAAGGGTTATACTTTGAGCTTAGATGGGCTGCGAGAGCCTGATTCATCTGCGGCAGACACTTTATCAACACGTTTGTTTAGCTCAGTTACATCTAAACAACAAGGCTAGTAAAGAGAAGACCCGACAAAAAAGGATCGGTCATTTTATTCCATGACAACGTGAGGCTACATATGGCAAATATCAGAGCTGCCCTCGTAGACTTTTTGTTACACCCTCCGCATTCCCTGTATTTTACTTCGACGGATTTTCACCACCGTTTACTGGGCAGTATCTTCGTGGCCTTATTTTTGACACGAATCAACCACTCTAGGTGTAGTTGGAAAACCTCAAAAAGAGATAATATTTTTAAGCAAGCGGCATACACCATTTAATGAAAACATAAAAGAAACCATGAACATTGATGGAGCACACAATATGTTATTACAATAACAAAAAGAGTGTCGTGTATGCTATGCAGTAAAAAAACGTGGAAATCGTCAATCTAATACTTAGACAGTATCGCAGTTTCCATGTCTACTATTTTCTTTTCCTTTTAGTCATTTAACAGATTTATATTATTCAGCGTCTTAACTAGGTTGTGTTTATAGAAATAAAGTATTAGTCCCCTACGGTGACTGCAGCATCTTTTTTCGGAATGCCCTCTTTAGATTCAATAGCCATAGTCTTAAGAAGTGTGTTCTTGTTGGCGGTTGTCAATGAGGTTATTGCAATACCAAAACAGAGCGATTGTTAGGATTGTTTTGAATCACGTTTTGAATGTCAAATGTTTTATACCTTTCGTACAATCGGAAGGCGCATAATTAGAGTCCACGTACAGGTCTACGACTCCATGAACGACAGCTTCTTATAGTATCCAATGTATCAACAGATTTACGCGTCGGCTGCAAGGCACGGGCTTCGTCACTGCACACATAAGGAACTGAGCCTTAATTGTGAACGAACATACTACCCGGCATGTCTAAAAACGTTACATACGCCAACAGCAAGATATCGCAATAATAAACTGTTATATGATTTCACACTATCTAATAAGCGTAAATAAACACGGCTTGTATGATTTTTCTTCCATGTATCTCATCTTAATATTCACGTACAGTAGGGTCAGACACATTAACATTAGTTCAATTATGATACACCTCGGTTAGAGGCACCCACTTACCAATGCCACGACAAAAATTTTTTTCTCAGCTTGCTTTGCCAAACATTTACGCTCCTAGCATTGATGCTGTGCCTCTCGAAACTTGCTAAATAGATGCTAAATTTTAACGCAAAGTATATATATAGATATATATATATAGGATCGTAAATTGTCTTCTCACTCAAACTTGAGATAAAGCACCTTTAATGTGATGCTTTCGTAAAACTTTGCAACTTTATTATGATAAAACACAAATGTTGCCCAGGCCCATAAACAAAATTTGCGCTATTCATGGTCAAAATGGCCGAAACGGCCTAAAGATGATGCTTTAGCTCAAGAAATTTTGATGTGAACAGTTGAGCAAAAACGATGCATGATTAGCTATAATATTGCCAAGGGACTAACAATACATCACCAAACAGCTAAATCAAACCATTTAAAGAATGGTGGCTAAAAAGAGCTCGACGTTCGGCATCTTTTACACGAGTTGACGAAAAAGAATTCACTTCATGGTACTTCGTACTGGAATTGAGCCATTTCTGAATTGAGTGATCACAAGCAGTAAAAGTGGGGCACATACTACGATGTGTAAATAATAAGATGGGCTTTACAACAACGTCAAAAAAAGTGATTTTATGTATTTGATGAAATTGGAAAGTAATCGTACCTTATCAGTTGCCACCATATAGAACATTTGATTTGGATCTTTACAACTGACAGAATTACATAAAAAGCCATTGAAAAAGGTCGACCAAATTACAAAAAATTAGTCAATAAAAGGTGCCATTTCCTACCACAGTAATGCAAACCACATACATATTTGACTACCCGGCAAAAATTGAAGGAATCTGGGTGGGAAATTTTAATGCATACGCCATATAGCATGTACGTATCTTGTACCATCAGGCTATCATCTGTTTCGGTCCCTACAGAACTCCCTCAGTTGTGGTGACTTAATTCCAACGAAAGGATGCAAAAATTACTTGTCATAATTGTTCGCCTAAAAACCGCGAACGTTCTACAGCGATGTGATTATGGTATTATTAAAAAATGGCAGTACGTCATTGACCCAAATTTTGGCTATACAAGTAACATTACTTTGAAATACAAAAAAAAAATTGCTTCGATTTTGGCACAAACGGTCAATACTTTTTTGAGAATCCAATGTTATACATATTCCTGCTAACGTAATTATGCTCTGAGGCCATTTAGCTCTGTCAGCTTCTTTGTAATATATATATATAGTTTCAGATATGCTCAAAAAGCAGTTTCATGCAACACACTAACCCATGTAGCCTCAACGGTAGTCATGTAATATAGCTTGATGTCTCTACAAAAAGTAAGTTGCTTTTAGTTTGCATTTGAATATGTTAAAATAGGCGAAATTAAGGCAGAAAAGCGATGATCATTTCACTTCTTTGTGGTTCAACAAAAGTTCACTATTGCGCCTACACTTTTGGTGATATACGCTTTATATTCGACTGGATATATATAAAGCGTATATCACCATAAATACATATATATATATATAGATTTCGAAAAAGTTTAAACCGTCTTTAATCAGATCCTTAAAGAAGTAAAGTTTTTGGCAAAGACGACAAATATAGACATGCCCTAATATACTTGCTGTCATACTTGTAAACCATATTCACACTTGGCATGTATACATCACAGCCATACATTGTCAGTCACATGTATCATAAACGATGATTATTGAAAAGAAGAACATCGGCACGAGAATTATGGCGTTTCCTGCTTCCCAATGTATTTTCCTATTGCCACTGAACGTCTCTGCCAAGAAGAATTGATCATTTTACGTGATTTGCTCACTTCACAAATTTGGTCGTTTCAAGGTCAACAACTTTATCAAAAAAAAATTACTTAAAAGGCTTTCTTTACTAATAATGAGTTTGCAGAATTGAGAGAGACTGTGGGGTAAGTGGGTGATTCCTTAAAATACAACAGCCCAGAAAAGTTGACCCCCTTAAATAACTAACTTGCAGTGAGCATAATCATGCACTTCTTTGTTGTCTTCCAGTATTCTAAAGTGGTACAAGTAGCCTTTTGAAATCTTAAAATTAACGAAAATAAGTGGAGCGTAGCTTAACACAGTCCGATAAGTACTAAACAAATTTAAGCTTTTTTTTTAAGGTTTTTAAACAAAAGGCTTGTATTTCAAAGGTATACCTTTTTTTTTTATTTTATTTATTGAACATCACACTGAGTTTGAACCATATATACTCGATACAGGTATGTGTTTCGGGCACGCCACCATCAAAAATATGTCGTAATGCTAGATTCGGTACGGCTTTGAAGTACGAGACATAGCTCTTCGAAACACAGTATCAATAATTAAGTCCCAGGCTTGCTGCGTGATTGATTGTCTTGTATAAAGGATCCTAAAGTTTAGAATTCTTTTTGATGAAACTATTTTATTAACGTGATCCCACTGTCTATTACTGCCGGAAGGAAATACTATAGTATCATCCAGTTCCGCGTTCGGCTTCATTAAGCTTTTCAAATCTAAGCATATCATCAGCTGGCAAACATGTTATTTTCATTCAAAAATACATTTTTGTTTCCTTCCAAAAATACCTTTCAAAACTTGCATTTTTTGTTCTGCATTGACACATTTGTTGTTGGTATTGCTTCCATTGGAAGTAATTTTCAGAAGTAGCGGGTGAGGGTTGGTATTTAAACAATAATTTATAGTTCGTGATATTTATGAAGAAGAGTGCTGTGTTTACTAATCATATCTACACTGCGATATCAACACATTATTTTACGATACAAATACATATATTATTGATTGATAAACTTGCCTGTCACAGCATAGGTAGGTGCACCTAACAGAAAAGGCATTTTTGCCATCCAGATGTTTATTTGAAATAGTCTATCCAATGGAACATTTTAAGCTTTTTTTTGCTTAATATGTACAAATGCAATCCAGTTTTCTGTTGAGAAAATGTGTATAAAAATACATCTCTCCTACTTTTACCAACGTTTTGATTATATATTGAAAACATTTTTTGAAATACTTTACCCTATTTGGCAAGACGTTTTGATTCAAGTCAGAGTTCTCTGTACACTCACTATCACCGTTGGGCTTTGACTTTTTGTCGATGTGGCCGTCCGTTCTCTTTAAGCAAATCTGTGTTGGTGTGCCCCCAAATTGCGTCAACGGAATAAATTCCTACAGCTGTCCACAGCAGAAGCCAGAATTTGCCTCGTTCGTAGTTTTTTTCTAGCCAACTCTTTCGAAAGGAGCAGTTTTCACCTCCGCTTTTAGAAGGAAAAAAAAATGCAAAAGACCGGGGTAGCTTTGGTTATGTCTTTCTTTCTCCTTTATTCTTTTCTAACCCCTTATCCGATGCCTTCTCTGCCGTCCGTGTGAACCTGTTGACACTACTTCACTCGCGGCCGACTTTGGTGTCATGGAGCCAAAATAAACGCCTTCGTTTGCTTCAGTCCAGTATATCAGCCAGCTCACTGACGAAAACGTCGACGACAAACTCGGTAACCCACCTTCTCTTGTTGTTCTCTAACAGGGCTGCATCTGCTTTTGCAGAATGAAAAGGCCGCAGCAGCGCCAGCAAAAGCAACTTCGCGGCCTTTGTCTTTATGGCGTCCTGTTTCGCTCAACTCATACTGTCCTCCGCGTGTTGGCAGCTAGCTTACCTGTCTCTGTTCCTTTATGCTTGTTTCCGTAACTGATAACACCAGAAAAGACTAGCCGTGTAGTCGATGGAAAAATTTGGCGCGCGCTTCGCTCTACTTTATACTGATACAAAACGCATCACAATGAAGAAGCGCGTGTCAAGTACGACATTAAACTAATAAAAAATGTCTTAGTTATCATACTCGTACGTGTACACTCGATTTATCATTTTTCACTAATCATTGCAATTCTGATCACTACATAAAGCTCCTGTAAGAAAACATTAAGTCCAACAATTAACTTACGAAGCTCAATCAAACCCGACAAATCGTATTCTTTTCCATGTGCGACGTACAACAAAAAGACAAATGAAAATGTTCTCATCTAATGCGCTACTTGCCTAAAATAGATGTATTTCATGCCTGAGAAAAACACTTGAAAAAGAAAACGGGAGGGGTTATCCTTAATTAAATCCTTAATGCTCACTATGAAAGTCGTTGTTTCAACTACTGTGTGCGTGATAATAATGATTAATTTAAAACCACCGCTAAAATCACCAGTGGTGCGTTAGACGCAGAAGGACTATTCTTAAGTAAATTTTGTAACTGATAACGATGATATCATCCCTTCTATGGACTGTAAAACCTGAACACTGACTAGAAAGTTTACCTGAACATCTATGATTCTTATAAAAAACCGAAAGACGCAATTAGTGATAAACTTTGTAGCAACAAAATCCTCGTTTCAACTTGTCAAGGCACCCTGCTTTCAGGTTCCTGCTTGATTTTTTTATAGCGTTTGTATTGCTGTACCAATGAATAACCGACCGCTTGATCGGATCCGCTTGTCTTTCCAGTACAGTTATCCCATGTACTTCCTGCTGAATGAAAATGTGCAAGAGCTGGCCCTTTTCACACATAAAAAGCATACTGCCACGCGTGGCGAAGCCCCTAGTGGTAAGTGTTTCAACATAGTGGCTTCAAACGGATTCTCGAGTTTCTTCCGTTCTCTACTATGAACTTGAACCCATGAATATGCGTTTTCATAGAAGGTGTTCACGAGAAAATACATATGCAGAGACTACATATTGTAACAATGAATGTAGTTGTTTTTAGATCATACCAATTGTGTTTGGGCCACACGTTTGGACTGCTAAATGGGTCGTCGGACTCGTTGACGCCCAACAGCAGCCTCTGACCATGGAAGAGTCGGCGGGAGGAAGATTGAAGTGCCCTCTGTCGTACTATATGGGAAGCCTTTTCTGAAAAGTAATTTTGTGTTAATCAATAACGGGGTGATCGTCGGGTTTTCTTACCCAGTTGTTTTCAGATGGGGTCAGCTGGTGTTACCTGAATTGTTAAAGTAGATACAGTCGGCTTAGCCAAGGTGACGATGTGGTCTTTGAAATAAAGAATAATTCTCTTGGACGTCTAACGCAGTAATGAAAAGAAATGTACCTCTGGCGGAGATCGAGTACGTCCTCGCCGTGCTAGGAAAAGCCTGAATCTTTTATACCTTAGATCTGACGAGTAATCACTGGCAGATCTATATAGCACCCGAGGATAAAGAGAAGTCAGCGTTTTGTATCCCGGACTGCTTGTGTGGATTTGAACTGATGTGTTTTGGCTGATTAACGTTCAGGGACATTACGACTAGTAAACCGGATTCTTGATAAGTTGCGATACCAAATGGTTTTAGTTTCTAGAATATCCGAGAAACATTCGCAGTATTTCATGAAGGTGCTTTCTGCTCTCAGTTTGTGGGTCTACACCTAAAGGTGTCAAACTATTCTTTCGCTGAATAGGTGGTATACCTTGGCTCCAGAGCCTCTGCGCAGCGCATTTACTCGATCCGGAGAAGACAGCCGCTGTAGATGCCCTGAAGCCCCTTAAGTCGGTTAGCTACGAAGCTTCCTGACGTTAGCATCATAGTACAGCCGACGTATGCGGCCGAATCGTCAGGTCGCTTCATGACTTGCTCAAAACGAGTCCCTCCCCCTCTTTGCGCCCTAAGAGGCGTCTCTGCCTCTGAAAAAAGACCCTCGCAGACAGGCAGTTTTGTAGCATTTATAAGAGAGTTTACCGACTGAAATGCAGACCGACACGGCGGCGACATTTTGTTGGGTGCTGCTCTTGTCAAATACACACAAAGGGAAAAGCCGCGGTGGCGTACGCGAGTAGGCAACTTTCAATACAGTAAATGAGGTGGCATTCGTAAAATACTGAATATTTGACTGTCACGTAGATGGTAAACACCCCTATCCATACTTGTAGGAACATCGGTTTTCTATAGCCGTTGACAGTAATACTGTGAAATATCGGTGAACAAAGACATCTTTACCTTCGAAGTTAGTTCGGTGAGCCTTGGGGCTACTGGAATACGACTTTGAGGTTAGACACCGGAATCTATACGTTGTGACACTCCAGAGCAAGACAACAAGACGAAAAACTGACTTCAACTCAATTACAGCGCACCAATTAGCAAGTTTGCGTTGGGTTCCGGTAATTACTATACTTTTAAAAAACGACAGGGTTGCCCTGTTATCAAACGAGGGGCAAGTGGACCAATTTCTTTTGGGTGGAACCACGCCTTACTCCGGTTCGAAGTCTCCGACCGCTTCTTTTATTGTCAGCAGCATTCGCTTTCTGACACCAAAGCCACTCGATTTCGACAAGGACCGTTCATCGATTAGTGTTTCACTACTTGCCAAAGCACAGAGAAACCAAGAGTTTGTTTGCAAATGCAGAAAGCCAACGAGTGAAACTTATGCATGAGCGTCGGTTGCCTCGAATGATACCAATTCAGCCGTCACGGTTTTTTGTCAAAGTCGGTCTGGATCCCAGGGGGCTTTTGCGCGTTTCGGGATGTGTCTTTGTTGTTTATTCTGGTCAGTATAGACTACTGCACTCGTTTCGCCCACCTATTCCAAGCTTGTCGTATGACAATCCGGGTTGTATTAGAAGTACTATCTGCCCTGCAGGATCGTTACGAGGCCATAAATTCTGTCGTCACGAACAATGGGAGTTCTGGGGTTGTCACCTAAAGCAATATTTAGGGTGCTATAACATTCACCGTGTGAGAACTGCTGTAGCCTACCCGAAAGTGAAGAAGCCATCGGAGATAGCAATCTAAACAATTTTTTTTACGCTGCCCTCGTTAACAATTTGTTTGAAGATAGTGAGAGCTTAAGTCGATTGCTTAGGCCAGACAGAACTAGTATTCTGGGCCTGGCACTTACTAAAACCGTTCTGGGCCGTTACAAATCCGGATCTGTATATAGACAATACTTCGTGCCGATGAGATAAATGGTGGATGCCTATTGAATCGTTAGGTCCCCCCTTTAGTTCCCCCGTTAGTACCCCCTTAGTTCCCCACCTCATTAAACGCGCTATGTCCTGTAACCTGCAAACTCGCGTCAGTAGTATATAGCATCATTCGCATTAATTGCATCATCAATTCTAAACTTCGCCCTTCTTATAATTTCGAAACGGCTTTCCCCCTCCAATACCTCCGCCGTGGCCAAGCCTATCTCGATAATACTGCGTGTAAGGTCAACAAATTGTACTATATTCTAAACACCTCAGACGGGACTATTCCTTTCACGATGTGGTCACGAACTCTTTTCGCTGCATTTTACCTTCTTGCTGTGACTCTAGCCTCTTCAAGGACAAGGCATGTCATCAAGGTATGGACAAATTATACTTTATTTTCAGATCGCAGTAAGTGCAGTACTCCGATAAGGCCTCATTTATTTTGAAAAATTAACTCTAAAAATCCCCATATCCTGTTATCATCCGGGCGAAAGAGTACTCGATGTCTCCTCCCAGGCGGTCTGGTGTGAGGTTCCTGGCCTGCGAGCCTAGATTGCCGCCTGGGATGGCCAACGATTCATTTTGCTAATCTGTCAGCGTAGTTTACCTTTCAGTCTGTTTTATTTCTTGTATCCGACCGGCTGTGCCTTTTTCTCGTAGTCGTTTTTTTGCTTTCTAGTCTCACGAGAGGTTTCAGCTAATACAAGCGCAGCCGCTATGCTGATTGTACTATATTCCTGCGTGACATGCAATATGACTATCCCCTGGCTTTGCGCAGGATTTTTGGTCGCTTTCGTGTTGATCGGGTCCTTCATCCAAACTAGATCTCAGAAAAGGGTAATCAGTTCTGTGACACTAGGAACTTGCGGCGACTAACACTGCTTGAGCCGTGGATGTTAGGAAAGATTCTGGCTGTGGAGTACGCTATTTCATCCGTTTTGGTCGAACCTGTCTTTGCAAGCTTTGCAAAGCCATTTACAGCCTTGTTCAAGTAAATTATTAAGCGTCTTGCTCCCTTTACTATCTTTATTTGTTGACCGCTCAGTCTGAGGGTTGTCCCACTTTTTTTGTCTAATGAAACAGATACCTTCGCACTGTTCTGGAGCCAGTTTCAGGTCAGATCTCAACATCCAGTTCTACACAGCAGTTAGTCTTGTTTGAATATAATTCTATTTCCGCGCTAGCCTTGGGTTCCACAATGACGGCTAGGTTATCTGTGTACGCCACTATTTCTATTTTCCGATGGTATTGCAGTCGGAAGACACCGTCATAAGTTATGTTTAACCAGCGCAACGGGCCTAGAATCGACTTTAGGGGAACTCCGACTTTCTGACAATGAACGTCCCCGTGTTCCTAATTATTTTTTTCTGTAACTAGTTGGAGAACCTGTGTAAGATATAAGGATTTTTTTCTTAATATTAGTTCTCAATGTTTCGAATTTTTTGTCCAGTATCACCGTTAGGCATTCCATCAGGCTCTTACTATTATCTCGAATTTACTTCTCCGAGAAGCTATTGAACTCATTCCTTACCTCAAGCAAGATCATCAAAAAGATATCTCTTTTTTAGGTATGGAGTCAAAGGCTAGTTCAGTTCTCCAGACCACGCATTGTGTGGTGCTGTAGACCGGAAGGTTCTTTTTGAGTCTGTACTGAGCGTCTGAGAGCAAACTCAAATGTCTAGCATAGCTTCGTAGACAATCTTTTGTTATGGCTTAGTGTTCTTTTCGGTGGTAATAGTTAAGTAGATAGGCCTGTATTTTCCGTAGCACTACCTTCGCTTTCTTTCACTCACGCGTCATCCTTTTGTAAGAGTATTTTTTCGTGACGTTTGTAACTATATCTGGGATTTCCGTGAACAGGATTCTTATTGGCTCTGGGAAAACACCGTCAGACCCAGGTGACCATCCTTTTTCATTTCTTTTACCTATGTTTACTTCATTTGTAGCAGCTGAAGGCATTTTGACTGGAGCGGCCTGACAGTTAACTTCTCACTAAAAGTATTTGTTTTAGAAAAGAAATTTCATTTAGTATGAGTGCTTTTCGTGGACTGGGGTTTAGCGTCATTGGTTTGATGCGTCAGGGTTGTGCGGTTGCGACGCTGGCCAACGAGCAAGTTCTGCAAACTGTTCTGTGCACTTCTTTTTTACCGACAATGGGGCCTTACTCTGTTATGACTTTTTGTAGCGCCTCCTTTAAAGCTTCTGAGCTCTTAAGCCTAAAAGTAACTCGCTGATTGATAGTGTGCTGTCCGCACTTGATGACTGAGTACTCTATGCAGAAGTAATCACTGAGGTTTTCCTCGTCTGTGAGAAGTTTCCGGTTGTTAATAATGTCAACTAAATCTACGTTTATTATTGTTAGACCCAAATTATACACAGCACTTGCCAGCCTGTTGTAATGTCAACACTCATTATTGATAGATTCAAATAAAACTCCTTTCCCAAACAGCAAAAAAGTCGGCTCTCTCGTGTTATTTCGACAAATTAGTCTATTTGTGATAGCTTGCATTATGACCGTCGTCTCTCTGTGTTTTTAGAGCCTTAGGTTTCGGATGTCGCGTTAATGTTGACACTGATGTGTACCTCATTTAAACCTAATGCACCTCGGATCACATCCCCTCGCATGCTATTTAGGCTCATGTAATAAGAATATACTCAGCCCAGTCTGTTTATATGCCGCTATGCATAGTCTTCCCGTTGTTTTGACTGGACACTAAAGGTTAGCGGTCTGCAAAAATGTATGCGCTTTTCTTTTCGTTGGCGACTCACTCTAGTTTTCTGTCCAGTATTTTATAGTTTGGCCCACTAATAACAGTGAGTTTAGCCCTTTTCCTGTTAGCTATTTTTTTGCACTATCACATGCATAGGTGTGCTACGATTTAAGTTAATCTGAATTATTTTAAGAGAACTGATTGTTTCCTATTGTCGGGGTAGCTGCTCCTACAGTCGACTATCCATTGTTGTCTGTTATTATTCTCCTAGATTCATTGCATTATAGCCTCCTTTTTGTCACATCATCCGTTGCTTCAGTTTGAGTCTTGGTTCATGCTTTTTTTTCATTGCCTTTTTTTCTTATCTCGGTCTTACACTTGCATGATATAGAGGTGACTGCGTGCCGATTCTTGTCAGATTTGTGCAGTGGGACAGCAGATACAGTAGTTCCCGCATGCCCGGTTTTCTCACATACTGACATCTCTTCTCTACTTTGTCATGCTTGCAGTTTCATACCCCAGTCTTTGACAACTGAAATATGCCGAAAATTATGCTCATTTTTTCAACCTGTAAAGTGACCTGCTAAGTCTCACTAAAAATGAACTAACAGCATTTTTATTATGTTGCGCGAGGTAATGGAAGGGCAATGCCATGTTCTATTTCTACCCATTGTGGGTTTCCTGTTTTGCCAGTACTAGCCCAAATCTTTTTTTTTTTTTATCTACTTAGCGTTTAAGAATGGATTTACATACCTAAGCAGTACTGTGGTGGTAATGCGGACTACCTATCAGGGTCTGGAATTTAATAGCACGAGAATAAGATTGTGTAATACTTGAAATAAAAAGTTAATTATGTCCTTTTCGATACTTAACATAACCAAGAATTTTCTGTAATAGAGTAATAAAAACAATACTTAATAAAATTATAATCAAAACAAAAAGGTTTAATAGAAAAAATATATTAAAAACCTATAAATATATTAAAAAAGCTCCAGCCTTATGTATTAATTTGTCATTTTTATAAAACAAATGAAATAATAATTTTCAAATGTGATGCATTAATCGACCAATTTAGTTTGAGTGCGTCTTCATAGTAATCATGACTAGCAAGCATGCTGCCACGCCGGTTCGTACGTCCGCCAAAGTATTGATGCTCCTTCAAGTTATTTCGAAGAAAAAGATGGCCCGTTCGAGTATTGTTTCGGCTACCTTACTGACGATGCCGCCGTCCTTTGTTTTAAGGCCAGATCTAACTTAACACCCACTTCTTGTGATTTCACATGGTCTCTCTTATATCGGAGGTTGCCTCAAACGTCGACTTATCCTTGGCCTTAACACTGACTGTGCTTTGCGTCTTCCCCATAATTTACACTTTACCACGTGGCTCGCTACGTGCTCTGGGAGTCTTAAGTGCTTTCTTGCCGCCATCTCGACGTGTTTGTTCTTCATTTGACACTATACCTTGACTAAGTGCTAGGAATTTTTTTGTCTTAATCGATTTGTTGAGATAGATAATATTACCAACTGTGTCGAAAAATCCAAACAGGAATTCTTTTGCCGCAAGTCTGCCCACTTTTGGGGGTCATGTCTCGTTGCTTTACGGGTAACGGTTTCCGTCGTCGTTAATCATTTTGGTAATTTTGCGTCTACGTATAATTGCGATTCCTCCAATTAGTGACCTTGTCAAGGCCATTACCGAGGGATATTGTATTGGGAACTGTTTCACTAATTCCTTATTTTCTTTGGAGTTACGCACGATTGGCGTGGCTTTTGTGTCGCATGTGTCTAAGATGCTCTTTTTCCGCGTTGTGCATTTGTAGGCACCCTCTGTCTTTTCTTTTGCAATACATAACTTTATGTAGCAATAACCGTACTAACCTGCACAACAGTTTAAAGAACATGCAGATGAGCTTGTTTAACGACGCGCTTGCCTGCGAGACCTTTTTTCTTTATTGGACACTGCATTCAGAACATTTAGTTAAAAATTTGTTTCTGTGCATAATAAGCATATCCTCTGGATCCTGAGCAGCAATCGTTTATACAATTTATTTTTGCATCGATTGTTGAAAATCTGTCGAATACGAATATCTTCAATCTTAAGAGCGAATAGCACCGGTCAAATCTCTTGATTTCATTGTCCTCAGAAAACGCCCGTATATGACACATAACGTGTACCGTTACGTGTCGACACGTAACGAATAATCTGAGAGATCGTACGTTCATTTACATTACATATGGTCACTAACAGAGCAAAAGGATTATTGGCATCTTTAAGCGGTAACAATTAACGTTCGTGTATGCGCTGTTCTTTCCCTGCTCTAGATTTTTTATGCTGTACTGGGGCCTGCCTTTGTTTCTTCTGTAGTCGTGGCTTTCGAGTAATGCAAAAGTTTATAGCCTTGGTGTAGATATGTCCAGAGCGTAGATATGTGATTTTACCCGATATTCGCTTGAATTCCGGAAACGATGCATTGTTGTTCTACATGACGACTCTGTTGTAAAAAGAACGGCTTTTTGCCTGGTGCAAAAAAGTAGCGAATGAATATGTGCCTGTTCCGACAAACAGAGCGTTGAAGTTTGTCCCAATTTAGGTGCCGTATATGGTATATATGCATACAGGGTACAGTAGCTTCCAAGACTGTATCTGCACAAACAGATACTTCAATAAACCTGTTTGCATGTATCAACATGTTACTCCCGACGGCCACACCCATTTAATATAACAAGCATTCAAAGTAATTACAGCTTTTATTAAAGATCTCTTAAGTATCTATTAAACTATCAAGTACTCATTTTTAAAATTTTATTTTTCTAATTTGTAAATAACTTTTCAAAAACAATTAAGTATTCGGGTAATATTGGTGGGTGCACATTTATTAAGGTGTCACTTAAATACAATGCGTACAAGAAATTCCAGTTGAATTACATTTTGAGCTTATAGCAAGCTAGGGGTATTTAGAATGCGAAAGTTCGAAATGGCACAAAACTCAAAAGGTGAATAAAGATGCAAGAAGTCCCAAAAAAATTAACAGTTAAAGGGTTATCTGGACGATCCTCTTGGCAACTAATATTTTCCTTTCTAAAACGGCCGTTAGTTTTCGTGTCAAAAGCTTAGGCTTATTTAAAATGCGTTTCTAAACTATTTTAATAAATATTCGAACTCCCTTAAACCTAAATCATATTGAAAACTTTTTTAATTGAGTTTTTAAAAACCGCGTAAAAGCTATGTTAATCGTCAATCTTGGGCGAGAAAAGATGTTTTTAATTTTGGTGGAATTCGTTTAGCGTGAAAAGATTGGATTACAACTGATCCCTTTCCGAACGCCGAAAATTACGCACTGCTTTTTTTTGCTATAATGAGTTTGCAATTTTGTTATAGTTTTTTTCTAGTGCTAACGATAGTGGATGCATGCATGCCCACTATAATATACAGCCCGCCAAATTTTATTCCAATTTGGGTACTCTACCCTGAATGTATTTGGGAGAGCGACGGTATATGAACCAAAATTTGCTTAGTGCTATCAATAAAAGCCACTGGAGTCACCGGAAATAAGGAATGTACCAGTATACTCGTTAAAGACCCTTCTATTAAGTCTTAAATGGGCTTATTACAATTAATTCATTATCGAGAAAAAATTATTCGGGGACGTGTATGCCGCTGGTCCATATAGCCTCACCTGGTGGGATTATAAAGGTAGTGGTCCTCTATGCCAGGCCTCTAGGCCTGACCTTGTCCTGGCCTATATGGCCCCTACGATGGTCATGTAAAATAATTTAATCTTGGGTGGTCGAAAGAGTATTAACAGTTTTTCTAGTTAGATGGCTTTAAAGTCGCATGTCTGAGACAGTATAAGTCACGTGCCAGTTCAAAGCCGAGATTTGACTATAATCTATGTGCTAAATTTTGCTGAGATGTGCTTATTCAAACGGAAGACGAAGTGCCTGGTAGATAAAATTTGCGAATCTTACACAATTCTGTTATAATAAAAACATAAATGCTACCTAAGCCGATAAAGAAATGTGTGCTGTGTGTAGTCAAAGTACGTTACAGGGTAATATAGATGGGTATTTCGATATGAAGAATGTTGCGAATTGTAATGGACCAATTAAGGAAGTACTTGATAAAATTATTACGAATAGTTAAAAAAGAACGGTACCTGGGTGGTTATGATATCGCAAGGAACGAAACATCCGTTATCAAGCTATCAAAATATCAAAAAATATTCTAGACAATTTTAAGTGAACTAGCTGCAAAAAGAGCTCGATGTTTGAATTTCACGTGAAAACATTTACTTGATTGTATTTCCATTTATAGAGCTCTGCAAAAAGGAAGCAGTGTTGAAAAGCGGATTACAAATGACAATCTACGAAAAAGATTGTGGGAAAAGTATCACGGTGGCAAAAATGCAGGTTACAGTTGTAGGCTCTCTGTCATCCACTATTACCCGCCAGACGCGATACTGTTTTTTCTAAACATCGACAACTGTCCTGTGGAAAGGTCTAGAAAGGTACGCTCGCATCCAAGACTCTTACGGCAGCGGGATAGATATATTACAATTAAAATTACATAAAGTAGTAGATAGTAATGCGCACTTTTCTTGAAAACATCAAAAACTAAACTTGTGAAAAAAAGTTCGAAGATGTCACATTTACGCTGAACGACTTGATCTACACAAAGAAGTGCTTAGAAAACTACCCTCTACTAGATACAGGTTCTAACCAAGTAAATTAAACTTCCTGTAGAATTATGAAGCTTTTTAACGCCCTATAGGTACAAATGAAGGTAAAAGGAAATGATCATATATTTTGAAATAGCGCACATTTTTGCACAGAGTGCACGTGCCTTTACGAATTAAAGGCACTTAATTCGCTAATAATGTACGGTATTTCTTTTTGAAAATGCTCAAAAGTTTCCCAAGCATATCACATACGTTAATCGAAGTTTGACTCATTATTAATAATAATAAGTAAGAAATTTGTTGAAATTACCTTATTATCTTATTTAAACTCTTAATTATTATATTTACCTTAGGTTTAGAAGAGACTTATCTTTCATTAAATTCATGATTAAGAAGTACGATTGCTTTGAGATAAAACCAAGCAATATTAATAGCTCTGTATATATATTATAGAAAAATATTAAACGGAAATAAAACGAATGAGCTTCCTTTAAACGTTACTTTTTTTATTACTTTTATTACGAATTACTTTTTTTGAATAATGTAATAAGATATTTTATGACATAGTAACCTCAAACGGATATTCAATGGCTACATAACTTTATCTCGTATATTTTCTCGTTTCAAAAAGTTCTGCAACTCTATTTCATTTTTTAAAGCTCCACATGGTATTGTTATATATATAGTAATATCACCTATTGAACACCATACGGTTATCGAGGACAGTGCAGGAGTAAACACTTTTAATTCAATAGACAATATTGTTTGCTGACGGATTTTCACGGAAAGTACGTATTTAAACGAAGTGTGCCTACTTTTATATTCGAACCCTATCACTGGCACTACAGGTTTATGTTTTCTATCCATTGACAATCTTTTGTATGTAGGGCACCTTTCTTGGTTAATCGATGTTAGGACCAATGATACCGGCCTTTGGCACAGAAATTCCTGCACTCTTTCGCTGCTCAAACAGGATGAATTTCTATTCCCTGATATTTAAGTTGTACGATTACTTTAATATACTATATCTGTATCTTGGGTCCCGAGTTAGCCTTGTTCGATGTTAAGAGTTACTGTCCTGGAAAAATATAGCCTCTAAGAACTTTTTCTCAGAATATTATAACAAAACTAGGCATTTATAGTAGGTAATGCGCGGCTGATGCAGCTACAGCCTTTAGCAAAGGCGACGACTTATATGCCAAATATCATTGGTACATTAAACTGAATGCAATAACGTGATAACAATTACGCTACTATTAAGAAAGACTCCAGAGTTTCAACTACATAAAAGCAGGAAGCGGATTCGATATTAGAAGAACTAGGATTACGTATATCCCTTAGAACAGCCCTTGGGTAGCTCAATTATCAGAAATTTGCTTAAGCGACAGCGCTTTGCATGAACAGTGTGGAAGCCAGCTTTATTCTAAAAAATAATAAAAATACACCAGTAGACTCTAATGTAAAATGGACAGACAAGATTTTGCATACTTTTCTCAACAACATTTAAAATTTTGTGGGATCTATTTACGTAATAGTTGTTTAGTTTTTAAAATTCTGCGCTTAATTTAGAAAAAAAAAACATGTTTTTCTTTTTTCCTGGCATGACCACGAACATGATGTTCTCGCTAGAGAACGGCTGATAGTTATAAAAAAATCTCGATCAACTCCACATAGTTTAATATTTACATAAAATTTTGGGAACTGGAGAACTGAAAGAGCATAAAGGGTAATAAGGTGACGGCTTAACTATAATAGAATCGCAAAATCAGCCTCTGCTGTTTTTGCCAGCTGATAGAACTGATAGAGACAACAAGTTCTTAACAGACACGGTCTTCACAATAGCGCATGTTCTGTCTAGGATGGTACTAGAGATTGACGGCGCGGATGGCCCTAATGACCCTCTACACGATAGACAGGTGAATGAAATGACATTAAGTTCATAAAAAACGTGATTTCGATGAACTCAGCGGGCATAGACATCGTGATCGACGTTATCATTGTATCCATTGAGTTCCAGAATACAGAAAATAAACAGAAAGATATCATCTGACCTAGGTCAGTGTCGGCGACCAAAAACTTCCAGCGAAACGTAGCCTCATTACTTCAAATTTCAAGCACAAACCATTGTGCAAGTGATTAGGGCCGAACATAGAAACTTTTGGTCATCTTTAACATAAACAGCGAATTCAAGAGTAAGTCTTTCTTCATAAAAGCTTTATGAAAGTAATCCTGTGATTTCAACGACCGTACACCGTTTGGCACTGACAAAGGTTACAAAAATTGTGAATTGCACTACAACCGATGAACTTAATATAAAAAAGGATTCTGTAAACAATGATGTATATCATTGTTGGACAAAGTGCGCCATTACTACGGTTGGTGGTAGCGGTAGAAGAGCGATTCACTGATGCAATTCGAGGATGGATTAGGAGGGTTAGGATGAGTGGTAAAACTACAGTGTCTTAACTCTGAGGTTGTTCTAAGGTTTCTTAAATCTAAGAACCATGTTCGTTCATGTGCACGTGCGTGCGAGCAGGCGTCACAGAAGTACAACAGCTCGATAATGTTGAGGATAATCACACGATCTCATTACACCAGACTGTCAACTGAGATCCTCATATCCAGGAAGTAGGCGAGCACTAGTGAAAACGCGGGCGGCTTTAGGCCGTGTATTAGTGCACATACGCGGTAAGCGTAATCAAGCGTTGCGACCCGTACCAGTAACCCTAAAAACCTCCATTGCAATTTAAAGATGACCTATTGCTTGAATATATAACTACAGATCAGATTCCCGAATATGAACCAAACTTGTTCCTTTCAAATTCGAGTTCTAAAATTTTTGCGGTCAGTCTATTACCCTGTTGCTGTTTTATCAATAGGATCGCGTTACGTTAGCGATTTCGTCACATCGTTGTTTAGTGGTCCTGATTCAGGTATTTGAATACCGTATCGGCAAACGGGACACTTCTGTTTGCTTGTGCAAATAATCAATTTCAAGCGTATAAGCTTACAAGTCGCATTGACTTGAAAAGGATAAGATTAAAAACGACTTACATACTAGTGAAATATCTAGAACATATGTGTAGTATGTAACAAAAAAACAGCACCTACATAAAATTACTTGACGCAATCAAACGACTGCACAATAGCTAATAACTCTGAGTTATTCTGCGCAGAATATTCTATGGTTTTGATGCAACGATGAAGTTCCAAGTATACCTCTGTAACTCCGAAATTCATTACACTACACCACTGCTACGTATGATTGAATTACTCGGTATGTCAAAAAAAATTGAAATTTCGAAACGGACACATTTTCTTTTCAAGATTTAGAAGAAGGACAAGTGTATTTTAGCTTATTTAGTTTATTCTCAAATTCATAGCGGGTTGTGATAATAAGCGGTCTACGAATCTGTTTGTTTTATGAGAGCGAGGTTGTCGGTAAAATAAATCTTATGCAATCGATCTCCACAGGATTTGTTGTGGAAAAACAGCACATTTACATAAGGGATAAACACGGAGTGAACTTCATTAAACCCGATGTATTACTACATGGTGATTCGACACCGCTCTTTAAATGCGTTGGGTCTGATCAGACTTGAACCGAATACAAATAACAGGAGAAAGGCCATATTAGGAAATTAAATTCAAAAGGCGGCATGTGAAATGGCGCCAAACGCCCTTGCGAGACCAATTAATTGCAGTTTTGATGGCATTTCTTCCATCGAAAGAATTGCGCTCATATATACAACAAAGAACTAGATTACAGGAGCGCGAGCCAAAAACGCCGTACAGGATATTTGAAAAGAAATTATGTTGAAAAAAACGAGTTCCAAGCAGACATATGAAAAATTCTTAAGAGAGCTTTACACAAAAATGAGTCATGATTGTAGGTCTATAGTTCGTTGTACTATTAAGGCTAGTCTTTGCTTTAAAGTGAGAAGTAACTTGGTGCATCTTAAACGACACTAAAGAAATGAAATTCTAAAGAAATAAGTCGACTATGCATACCCCCGGACGGGTAAACTGCAATCCGATACACTTTTGCAAAAACAAAAGCAAATAATTTATTTACTTCACTATAGCCTTCTTATATTACGTGATCAGACCCTATCGCACTTAGTGGGCAGATCTTTTGAGCACGGCTATAGAATCTGCTGATAAATTCTTCACCGAAAAAGCGGCACTGCAAGTATTTTAGAGATTATTGTTTATGAACTTGACTGCGGAATCTACATTTGTAAACAAAAAAACGGTTGCCAAACATTAAGAGCAAAAACAGGATACTGGTCAGAGAAGACATTAAACGGTATGATTGTTGAAGTGACCTCAGCTACAGGCGCACCAAGATTTATACGCGTTTCGGGCTCTTCTCTTTTTTTGTCCTACAGTTACGAGTAATAAATACTTGTCCGAGAAACACGATAGGTAGTTTGAATATTTCTTATCTGCAAATTATCCTTAATTTGGTAGCAAATTATATTAATATCGTTGTTGGGGTAGATTTCGACCCGGATTGCGATCTCAGACAACGCTTTATGTCTTATGTGGATCCATTTGTTGACAAAAAGTAATTTGCAGACCGCAGTTAGAAAAAAATGGTAAATATATTGAGACACATCGTCATTGCGGCGCGTAAAGCAAGTTACCGTAAAGTGTTAACACTCATTAATTATAAAAGCGGTATTATCAGAGTTTTGTAGGGAAGTCTCCAAAATGCGCGCAGTATCAATCTTGTTTCCTGTCAGTAACCGTATCAGCTGTTCGTACTCACTCTTTGATCTAAGGTCACGGATATTAATATGATTACAGTACTATTTAAAAACTAAATCAGACGTAAGCCTTGGAAAAAGTTTCTATTCTGATACAGATAAAGTGGAGTCCCCTAGAGGGGTGTACTCATTGTTCATATCAGCAGCACACATGACTAATTCCTTTTTGAGACCTAGTGGTTGATCCGGTGAGGTCTTAATTGGCCTTTTTGTTGCTCTCTTCGTTTGCGTCGACGACTTACTGCCACAAACTTGTCCCTTGTCGTTTCGGTTCTTATCTGTGTTCTTGTCCGCACCCCCCCCCCCCTCCTACCTTGTTTTCGTTTAGCTCACCACCGGTGTCTGCGCACATCAGTATCATCAGGAGCGCATTTCTGTTGCAAACACTGCACGTATGACCATGGTTCTACCAGTGGTGGGTCAGCTCTGCTGCATTCAGTTGTTACTTCTATAGTATTAACCACTATATAATCAGCTGCTGAGCTAGAACACCCGACAGCAAGCATATAGCATCACGCATTGCAATATTTTCAATGATGATTTGATATGAACTTTAACCAAAAGGCAGAGCTCTTTTTAGTGTGATTAAAATATATTTAGCAAAAAAGAAAAACAAACTAGTGTCTGTTTTCACATGACTGAGCCGAAGGCACTATATGATAACTTTTTTGTGAGCGACAGCCACTGAGTGCCCACACACGGTGACAGTGGTTGGCGCCTGTTGTGCTATTTCAGGTTTACCAATCAGGTACCCCTTTTAGGAACAATAAGCTTATTTTCAGTAGATAGAGACTTCTTCAGAATGACCACATTCTGAACTAAATTTAGAGAGGCATACGAATGCTTGATCCCTAGATAGACAAACCTGAGTGCATAAATTCGCGACAAAAAAAAAAAATAACCTAAAGGATTGGCAGAGAACTCGATAAAGAAGTTGAAGTGCCAAAACAAAGTAGTTGAAGTGCAAAAGGCAAATGTCATTACTTATTGTCTCTAAACTAAAATCTCTCAGAACTGGATCAATACGGAGTCCAGTGAAAATTAATATAAAGACTTGGAACGTTTAAAATTAAAATGGAAAATTGGATACTATTAATGAGTATATCATCAGTAACTACTTACTGCCAAGGAATCACCTTCTTTGATGTAATTACGAGTAAATGTTACAAAAATATTGAGCTTCTATATTAATGCCATTTTAAATAATAAATATTATTAATAACAATATTATCGTAATACAGCAGAGTCAGCAAAATAAATTTGTTCTCCTTAATAAATAAAAAGATTGTGTTCAATCAGTTGGAAAAAACGATCTACTCGCCATTTGATTTAAATTTTTACAAAGTTTTAGACAGTTAGTAAATTATGCGTAAGTCTACCTTCACAACACGTCCTTCTTAGGTATCTAAACACCCACCAGATCAAAAACAATAATATGCATCCGTCAGAACTTATCTTTGGCATCAATGATCAAATGGCAAAAACGATGTTCCACACCGTGGGATACCGTATCAACAAAAACTTGTGTGCTGATAAGAAGTCACGGACGTGGGAGCTATATTCACAGTTAACATTAGAAATATAATCAAATCCGTTAGCTCATCAATAGGTGACTTGCGCGATGTGATATCAAAAGAGGCCTGCTTTATCGACAATGCAAACCTAATCTTATTGAGGCGAGTGCAAAAAGAATCCCAAGTTTTTTACAAAAAACCGCAGTCAGATGACGCTACCTTTATTCGTTTTAAATGGCCGCGTACTCCAAGCCTCACACCAAGTAAAACTGCCGGTTAATTTAGGGGACGAAACTTATGGGGTCTCATATACAAACTATTTTCATTTTTCGCAACGACTACCCTAGCAGGTAGCCTAAATATCTCATTGATGCGGCTTCGTGTTATTCATTGAAAAACCTTTTTTTTTAGCGCACATCACCTTTGCGCGGAGGTTCTGCATAGTAGTATGTTATGATAGATTTCAGGTAGCACAGAGCTACTTCCTCAGAATATTTTGGGGATCAGCGACCAAGAAGAATAAAGTCTCTCAGGCACGCTAGCCACTTTAAAGCGTGTGATATGAATAATTTTCGAACGCATGGCATCATGCGAGTACCACCCGTATTTCATCATTTCACCCGTCGTTCGGAGAGAAAGCGTTTTGCTGATGATTTTCACCAGTCATGCTATTGTTGTTAGATCTTCGTCGGTCATAAATTGGACTGCAAGACTCAAACTATCTAGCGCTAATAATCAGCTCTATCCCCATTTCCAGAGAGCTAACATCGAGCCGAACCAATGACAGGACTTCAATCGTTCGTCATGCATCTCTAACTCGTCTTCATTCACCACTTTTCGGTTACAGTATCTAAATCTTTTAGATGTGTGCATGTATTCTTAACATTGAGTCACAGCAAAAACGGATATTACTAGTAGAGGCCAATAGTCCTCATATCGATGTAGTGTTAACATCGCTGTCTGCTAAGCTCAGAGAATGTGAGGCGGTCTACGTTGCAAACCGGACGTGAACACGTTTCATTTCGTGCTGGGAGCCAGGCGCCTAAAACAGAACATAATGCCAGAATCAAACGTAAAACTCAATACATTTGTTATAGAGCAAATTTCAGTTTTGTGCCCAAATGCATACTTAAATTATTAAAAGGTTGTTGCAGCCGTTAAACCAGAATAAATGATGTAGTTGAATGAAGTCACAATCATATGCGTTTTTTTCTTCTTATTTGATTTAAGTAATGCCCCTTGATCGAATATAAAAGGCTTTTTAGAACCTTAATCACCTTATAAAATGCTTCGTGGAAAGCTAAAAACTTAACTCCTATCCTAATTAGCCTATCTGTTGAAGATTTCCTTGAGCCTATGTATGGTTTTTTTTGACTATGTGCATACACAAATGCGTCCGGTTACTTAAAAAAAAAAATGTGACGAAGTAAAAAGTATATTTGTGCGCTTCATTCAGAATATTTACCGACTATAGCATAGGGCGGACACGATACACATGAACCGGCCAATTTTGGGTGTCTTAACTTGTTAATAGAGTCAGCTGCTGATAAAGTTAGTTGTTAACATATAATGGGGCATACCTATACAGAGATTCAGCACGATTAACCGGATTAGCATGTCTTGTACTAACTTTATAGTTCAAATGTTCCAGCCACTTTGTGATTTTTTCGTTTCTCCCTCGAAAATTGAACAGAAATATACTATTTTTCACATAGTTTAACGTATGTAGTTTCAAATAATTTTATCTACGGAGTAATATGAATTGCAAAAACCTATACTTTTGTACTGCTCCTCTATAGAAGCTATATTGCTGCCGGAGAATAGGCTCAGGGATTTGGGTAGATAGAGGCGACAGGTTACTCTCTGGAGTATGCTTAGCGTAATTTGTCTTTAGTTAACATCATCCCCTGGGATGGGGCACGCCAAACGGTGCTTCTTCGCCTAACTGAAACACTGTGTAGGGTTGACAAGCAACACCAGATGCAGCGAACTTCTTCTTGATTCGTTCACGAATGATAATGAAGCCATCTTAGGACAGAAAAACCTAAGCTGCAGCTGGCAGCCATAAGAGAAAAGACAGTACATGTTTCAAGGTAGAAGCTAAATATTTTCTTAGTTCTCAACGCTTTGCTGTTAATATTTTAAGTTCTTAAATGTTGCGGTGAATAAGAAGGCGAAATAATGTGTATAGGGTGGAGTGAAAGTCGAAAGGCAGATATTTCGATTGAAAATTCGATGGTAATACAATAGCTGAAAAACAGATACATACTTGCTTATTATTCGTTGCAATAATTGTAAGCTAGATTCAAAATCGTTTAAAATGGTGTCATCTATGGTGTCAATCGTAATTCTTGGAAATCGGCCGCTACGATCATAGTAACGACTAACCGAATGCGGCTGCGGGCCAACGGGTGATTTTGGCAATGATGTTCGCGTTGTTGTTACTTATCTACGTCAGTGCCGACCAGGGATATTGGCACCTTTCCGTATGAGTTAGTCGCTTTATTTATAAAGCTGAATTGGCTTCGACTGTGGATGAGGATAAAAGCTAGATCATAGCTCTATAAAATCACAGGGGATGGCCTTGCTGCTAATGTATATCATATATGGAAAAAAAGAGCTCAAAACCACCATAGCTTCGCTAATACGTTGGGTACGTGAAATAAGCTTTAGTGAACAACCGCATTTTTTTGAGAATATAAACTCTTCAATTTACAGCCGCCGCTAAAGGCTGCGGTTAATATCGCGTAAGACGTTTCCATTCTAATATTATCTTATGTGGTTTTTTACTTCAACCTGATAACAGCGAGTAACAGGATGAACTCAATCTTCGTTTTCTCTTGCTCAAACTGGCAAATATGCAAAGACTAAAAGAATCAACATGGATTCGATGTTTTCATAGCCGAAATTTTAAAACGTGCCGATTTATTGCCTAAACTAAAAAGTCTCGTAGCCTATAATGAGCACGTAAAGTCTCTCAACATGCACTCGCTACATTGCTCACTTTGCCTGGCGTAATCTGCTGATAGCTACTTGAATGCATCGGAAGTTTTTGGTTGACTTTGACTGACCAGGACACTATGCCAATTTGAGCGATTATATTTTCCTAGGTAACTGACATTCCTAATAGTGTAAAGGTAGTCAACCGCAAATATTTTGTTTTTGAAACTCAAAACCTTTGCTTGTTTAGTTATTTCAAAGGCGATGATTTATAGATAAATAAATACAGTACTCAAGTGGGTCTCTTGAAGAGTATGTGTTAGAATCAGAATTTATTTTCCTGACCACTATTAAATGAGAAAGTCTATAGCTATGAGGCTAAAACTACCATGCCCTATCATAAAAAGTTATCACCACCAAGTTCGTTCTTTTAAAATATATAGGCCGCAGCATCACCATTCATTACTCTAAAGTCAATGGATGCACTTTTCATATCTGTTCCGTCATAAGAGATTAGTATAGATGCTTTAAGTGTTAAGCCACACAGCCATAATAGAACCAATACCTGAAATGCTGTTTCGCCTTAGAAAACTTTGCAAAATTCTACCTTGGAAGAGAGTACACGAACAAGATCTTTATATTGATGTGTCGTTATTGTCCCCTTCCAATGCATCTATGGATGGACGAACCCTACTGAAGTTTTTTTTTACAGGCATCTGTACTGTTTTGACATTTTCAGATAGTTCTCATGTAGTGCCGTGCGATAGATCGGTTAGGAAATAATTTCAAGTATTTGATCTAAAATTAATATAAGAGCCACATGCTAGGGGATTCGAATCCTAATACCACGTGGGTTGTGAGCGATCAGATGCGATCGCGAATTGAGAGTTTCCAGTCGAAACTAAAACAACTGTCAAGAAAACTTGGATTTTATTGCAGGGTGAGGCAGAGAAAGGCTTAAGTTGTGTAACACGTATGTGTACAGTTAGAAAAACAGACTGTTAAAAAACAGTATTTCTCCTAATTTTAAATGTAATTACTACTAAATTATAGTGAATAACATAGGTTACATATGACCAACAGTTTACTTTCTGCTACTTACAAAATTTTTATTGCACTAACGGTGTTTCTGTCATGGTGATACGTATCTGCTTCTCTTAATATCAGAGTTGCTGGAATAAAGCGTTAATGTCAGGTTTACGAAAACCATGATGTAGCATACAAGCTAAAACAACTTCAGAAATAAGTTCAAGATAATTAACTCATTGAAGTAGTCACTATGATTCTTGAATTTAAACACCATCCAATTGTTGTGGGCTACGTTTAAACAATGACGGTTTTTATGAATAGCAGCGCCAAACGTCCTTTAGCCAGTAGTGGGCACTCCTTAAAAACGAAAAATACTTTTTAGATCCAAGACGATATGCCTTATATATATATATATTAAACTTTTATAATTGTCTTAAGAGTTTCATGGGCAAAAAAACTACCTATTTTCGTGGTGCTCATACAGTGAATGTATGTTCGATATGACGATCAACGACCTTAAACGGGAGAACCGAGCTCAAGATTTTTGCGAACAACAAACCTGCTATCAACCTACCACAATCTATTCGGCATTAGGAAGCTTTTCATGTACCGTCTATGGCCAATTTACCTAGAAATTACAAAACATTAGTTGCATGCATCTTTTTTGTTTGTTTGGTTGTACTACATCCTCCATTTACGATGTATTGTCGATCTGTAGTATTGCAATCGGGTAACTATATGGACTCGTCGCACAATTGCGAAGGGCCCACGGTAGTATAATTACAGCTTTTTATCTGAACGTTGGCCATTCGTCCTTTATTGGCACTCGCACGCCGTCATGGAACCTTTATAATGGAACCTTTCCCCGCTCGCACCGCATTTTCACTTTGTTGCTTAACAAGGAGTTAATGTACGCATATGCGCAGCGCCGCGGGGATGTCTCCTAACGTTCCCATATCCGGAGAGCTCTCCAGGTAGGGCGACTCGGTAACCGAAAATTTGTTTGAACGATGTTTTTCCAAGCTTTAGTTTAGGTAGGTATTGAGAAAAAATGTCGCCCGAGGAGTCAGCCTTTGGAATCGGCAGCCAAGTGTCATAAGTAATCGTCCGAACTACCCTTGGCGGCCATCTCTCGCACAGGTCATGTTGTCCATTAGGATGATGCCGAAACTCCGGAGGAGTACTAAGCAACTTGCAGCGCACGGACCACAGATCTGAGTATCGCTCTCGCGTCCAGCATGAGTAAAACAAAAGCTGTGCAACAATCGACCACCACTAGGACGCAAAAGGGCTTTCTGAAGGTTTATTAAACCCAACAGCCCTATAAAAGGATATGGTAAGTATACAAAGAGATCCTTTGTAGCGATGAGTTCAATGTCTTCTTCGGTACTTACATTCCTCGACATTTGGTAATTTGTCAGTGCTGACGTTTGAACCAAGGGTAACCGCATACTTATTGCTAATGGTTACCATGGAAGAGCATTCAAAAAAATCTACATCCCAGCCACCTAAACCATGTCGCCCCCACCCCCAAAAAGGGCACTGCAAACATCAAGTTGATGTTTAGGGTTTCCTTCTTTTGAAGGACTTCGTACTTCTGGAATCGTACGTACAAAAGCTTAAGACCCAGGGGGTCAATTGGGGGTCAATTTTGGACAAAGGTTTCCTCTCTTCTTCAAATATTTTGATGCAGTAATTTCAATAACCACCCGTACAAAATACGGCCAGAATTTCTTGGTGGCCTATGTTACCGCCAAGCAACATCTAGCCCTGCTGTCGATCGAGCGGCAACTAGGGTATGCGGAGACTCACTCGTGCTTCCTCTCTCATGAGTAGCATCCCCCCAGCCTGCTTCCACTAAAATTCGTCTACCAGTGTGCCTCAGAATTATATCGGAAAATACACAGGTCCGGTTTTTTTCCTCCTCTTCAACAGTCGAGAGTACCCCTCATAGTTGGTATCCCGAACGAGGTCCTTCATGTTAACTATGGCGTAAATGGGACATACAAGCTGAAGTCCCGTATAAACTGCCGGCAGTAGGACGCAAAACAACTTACCTGAAGCCGGAGTAAACAGGGTCTCCTTACCGGGATTTCCTTAGATTCAGGAAAACATTGTCGGTAATGATCTTATAGCCCTAATCTACCGCCTCCAAAAATCAAAAGTATGATTTTTCGCCTTTAACAATAGACTGACATGGTCGATGCTCGCCAGATCATTCTGCAGGTACAAATCGAACGAAGTGATGACAACATCACTGAGAGAGATGAGGGTCGTCTGATATAGCTCTAAGGATCCTATCTATTAGCCTGTGGAATATCGGGAGCATGTAGGCAAATGGTATGCGCTTGAAACAATACAGGCCTCTGAAGTGTAAAATGCCGTTTCTTCGTTGTCATCGTGATGCATACTAATTTTCCAGTACCTGCTAATCGCATCTGGAGTACCTAAATAGCGGGTGCCAATTGGGACATCGAAGATGGGCGTCGTCGATCCATAGCAGCAAATGTGTATGTCGCTTGCTAAGCATTCAGGCCACGGTAGTCGACCTAAAAACGCACCGTAGCGTCTTTTTTTTTCATACGAAGACCACAAGGTGTATCTTTTAAAAAATTTAACTTTAATTTCAGGCGGCCCGCACATCAGTGCTTACGACGCCGGGTAAGAATGTATACACTCTCAAGAAGACCTTGCAATTCCATATAGTTAAACTACAGTTTTTGGGTAGGGCATCTAAGTCGTTACATATCGCACTGTATGCCAATATAACATATCTACCAATACATAACAATAATTACAAGGTAGATTAAGGAATAATCAATCTCCGTGAACTCAGATTTCAAGAACAACGGCCTGTACAGGACTAACTGCGAGATTGCTGAAATTAAAGGATGCCTCTTTCGACCCACAGTTGACAGCAGTATTAACCATATTTGGCAACGTCATCGTGGCGCGTTAGGCATCGCGTAAATACATAAGCTTTCAGGTTTGCGCTTGAGCAGGCTTATCTCGAATTATCGCATTCACATTCATCCTTGTGTCACGGTCATCCCGGGCAAGGAAGCCTGACCTTAAGAAGAAACAGCTTATACATGGCTCAATAATATAGATTATGTTGAAATGCAAACAAAGTTTCGGGCATTATGCCCCGGTGTACCTTATTCTCGCATACACTAGGGCTCATCATCGCTCAGACACGCTCCCTTAACGTCTCTCAAAAAGGTTTTCGAAGTTACACAAGAGCTCCATCTTATTCACTAAAAAACGATTCTCTTAGATAATGTACCAGTGCCGTTTCATTTAAATATCCAATAAACGCGACCTAAAACCACGAAAGATTATTGAATGCGTTCTTTACGCTGAATAGGATCACTTCGCAAATATCCTGTTTCCTTAATTTAGTCGTGGACCAGTTCTGCTTTCTGAACCACTTGTTGGATGGTGGTGCGGGCCGAAGGATTCTTTCTGAAACCGTACTGAGTGAATGAGAGCCGACCCAATGGTTCACCATGGTATTGCAGGCAATCTTCTATAATGGTTTAAACGCTTTTTTTGATATTTTTTTATTTACCATTACTATTTATTTGTTTTATCTGAACGTGTCCTTGGAATCACCTATTTTTTAATTTCATTAGGAGCCCAAGTGGAATGGGTCTTGCTGAGCCTATCTGGAATTAATCCAAGAAACCTATGGGACGGCATGACGACGACACAAACAACTGTTAACCTCACTAGTACCTTATATTCCTTAAATATTTATTTGTTTCGTGCTTTATTTTTCCGATTATTAATATCTGGTTATATTCTTTGCTATCGCTGAGATTTGAACCAGCGTGGCAGAATGCTTATTAGTTTTGGTAACACACTCAGGTAATGCGTATTAGTTATTCAGATTGCGTGGGTTCTTGGCAATGGTGTTAATTAGGCAGATAAGCCCATATCCTCCTTTTTCCTTTGGTATTAGTACCACCTTCGTTTTTTCCACTCATATGGCAGCCTACCTTTGTGAGATTTTCTTGCGATGTTTGCAATTATTTCTGGAGACTGCATAGATAGGATTTTTACCGCCATTGCGTCGGCGCCGTTGAACTCATGTATTTATTTGCTCTGTGTGCTACGTTTACCAATTCGTTCGTAGTAACCAGACGTAGTCCGACCGAAGACAAACCATTAATTTATAGGTGTCTCACTTAAAAACCTTGTGTTGAGAGAAAAGTTCTTTAAGCGTGAAGGTTTTTTCGTGCGTTAGAGTATCGATCTCGGGGGGCTGTGTTCGTTTCACCGCTGGTGGTCCTACATAAGTGATAGCCGAGATCTTCGATTGTTTCTTTCAAAAGGCTGCTTAGTCGTACTTGTAGTTTCGTGTTCCAGTCTTTGACAACTGACGTTGAGAGTGATACCCACTTTTCTAAGTTGCAATGAAACCCACTGAGGTAAATCTTCTTTCGAACCAACAGCAATTTATACAATGCTGCACAAGATGGTGGCGAGACAATGCCATCCTCCGTTCCAACGCATGCGTGGGTCTTCCGTTTCAATTTGAGCCTTTTGGCAAGACTTACACCAGCCTAAATTATTTCCTACCTAGCACCTGAGCATCCCTGTGATAGTGGAGCCAACCACTTCTCGCATGTCGACCTTTGTGTTGGCTTTATATGATTACCCCTTCTATGATTTCTGCTGAGTTGTGATTTCGGCTACATTAATGATAATGTCGCCGTCTTAATGACCAGACTACTATAGTGACCTGTTTACATTAGCCCAATAGTTGCAATAGTATTGGTATCCACTAATTACATTTTTACAATATATATATGCACTAAAGTTGGATGCCTGTTTGACGCTCTAGGAACCGTCTTTGTAGAATGGTCCCTTTTGAGGTTTTTTTTTTGTAGGCTGGGGGCTTTTTGGTGGATTTTCGTTTTCTGAGTTGAGCGTGAGTTTTTTTGTGGTGGCGTAGCTTTTTCAAACTGCAATTTTCTTCTCCTATGTGACGTAATACTAATCTAATAAAGTTGGTGTTGTAAAACGATTTGTTCAGCAAATGTTCAGAATTTTTAAAATATTCAAAAATTACCGGAGTATTTTAAGTTAGTATAGTAACTTAAAATAATCCAGTGCCATACCTTTTTGTAAGGTTTACAACACATACAATAAAATGGTTTAGATATCATAGAAGCGACTTTGCGTATGGCGTTGGAGTGTAGTAGTTCTCAAATTTTTAGATATTTGTGCCTGTTATGGCTAATGTAAGACACATGTTACCGATAAAAACTACAATAGATTAAGTCTGTATGGCTTCGCTGCTACACGAGTTTATCCGAGATATGCGTGCAAACTTCCAGTAAATAATTTAAAGAAATCGCTGTGTCAAAGTGTCCGACATAGCAAACAGGTGTCAATAATGCTGCTGTTTTTTTGCACTATTGTTGATGACGAAAAGATTCGTTACAAAGAGAATTCAATACTTTTTGGCATTTTAATTAAATGTATGTGCGAAATACTTGCGACCAAAGCCACTAACGCCTCTGGTGTAAAGTTTCAGGCAAATTTTATGGCGACTCTTATGAGTTGCTCAACTTATCATGACTTCCGTACCGTAGAAAATGTTAGTCTAGGAGGAAGAAGCTTGTAGCACAACTGCGCTTTACGGTCCCATTGGGTGCAAACCAGAATCTCCATAGATGCAGGCTCCGTGGTGAGGAAACCTGCCGTTCCCGCTCAGGAAAGTAAACGATCAATCTCTCATCCTTGGCGACAAACATTTGAGAAATGGATGTGTTTGCTCTTATTTATTAAAGGATGTCAGGAATCCATATGCATTGTTACTGGTTGCATCCCACATTTTTATGCCTTCCAGTACATTTTTATATTCGTTTCTCACAGTCAGGTAGCACATAATGTCTTCAAGAGATTACCAACAATAAACATTCCTAGCAATTTTTTTTTGAGGAAGGCAAGGACCATGACAATTTAAAGTGTGTCCCTTGTGCTATATAAGACATGCCGCAAACTAGTAAGGCTTCTATTTTTTATCAATTTTTCTAGAATATTGTTAATAATTTGTAATCCACACTCCTGAATCATTTATTTTTCGGGAAAATATACCGATTAAATATAATATAAACATTCCATCTACAGCTGGAAGCCGTTCAAATAAAAGTTAGCAGTCCTGTACTGAATTCACCGACTTAGTCTCTTACCATTCGTTATTGAACTTTTATTTATTCTCGTAAATTAGAGAGCGTGTCTTGCTAGACTAACGAAGATGAACATAATATATTGAGCCGTTTTGTCTTTTCCTTAGAGTATGACCTGTGCATTCGAATTACTCCGCCTAAATAAAACTCATTTAAAAGCATTTTAAAGTCCTATCAACAAAATAGGCGATCATAATTTTAGTGTAATACAATATATAAGACGAATTACAACAGTAATTGGTTACCCTTACGTTAGTAAAATCTTTTCTGTATATACAGGGAATTCGAAGCAGAGAGGCACTGTGCAGTGACTACTGCGCCTTAACTTTTTTTCGATAGCATGCCAGACACTTGATAGGCTTTTGAAAAACACTGCTATAATAATTGGTGCGACTTGCACACTTCCCATCCCACGAAACTAAACGGTCTATGACTAATTTGCTGTTAATAGCAGGCAGATTCGCTATTAAAGTAGGCAGAAAAAGATTTATAAAGATAAAAGTTCTTAGAGTTAACATCAAGATGGTGGACGATATCCTCGCCGCTGATAATTACTGTATGGCCTTCGTTACTGCACTTCTAATTAACTGAGTCATATTTAAAGCTATAAACGAAAATATATTTAAGTTATTAATTACTGAGGATGATTTTGCCCATTACTTAATATATGAAATATATTAATAAACCAAGTAAATAAAATATTGACTCTTGTAAGCAGATGAAACCGTTTAATGTAATTCTGATTGTTTACTCGGTGGTGTTCCAAAAACATGTTCACATGCGGCTGCATTAGGTATGGGCCGTATGTAGGCTTCGTATTTTCCAGGATACCTCTGCACGTTGATTATTCTGATATTCCGATAATTCACGTATGCAAATAATAGGTACTACGAAATGTATGGGTGTGTGCGATTATTTTAGTCAGTTGCAAATGGCTTGACTACACAATAGTTGGCTAAAGATCATGACATAAAAGAAAAGATTTGAGTCTTGTCGCTTAATTCGTACAACACAATTCTTATCGGAACTGTGTATTCCCTTGAGGGCTCATACAGGTGGGCCCTAGAAGCTTTGCTTTTTTACTTTTATTTTTCCAATGAAACTTTCACTGACCGTAAAACAAATATTGTTTTTTTAAAAGTCCATACGACTGCATTCGTCTAGTCGTAGAAAGCTGAGATTTCATCATGTCCAGGTTAATCCCGTTGCTTCCCAATTGTTTGTCGTATCTACCAAAAAATAGTGATATAAAGTGAGTAGACAAATTGAAAACGAGGGTTTATTTTTGTAGTAAGGATTTCGCAAATTTTAAATCACCTGTCTACAGTCAAATTCAGTTCGAGTCGTAAATAAGCTCAATAATTAACACATTTAAAAATAGTTGTGATGAGGCACTCACTAATTTTAAGAAGGGTAATTTTGTCACACGATTAATTGCTTAAAAACGACTTGGTTTGTATGTGATGTTTATAAATTTGTACCGAATGAGAATTCGGAGAAAACTGTTCAGTGAGGTCTATAAGATTAAAGGGACGCTGGGCTTTGGCCGGCTAAACGGAATCGGGCCTCGTTTTCTGAAAACGAAAATATGATACTAAACAGCGTGCATCGTGACCTGTGCTATGAGTGAAAGCAAGTGTTCATCAGTGGTGCGAATGCTGCACAAGACTCATGGAATGTACAGGCGATATTGGCGGCAACGGACGAGAGAGAGAGGTAAAAACAACTTTAATGTTAGGCGACCTGTCACAGCCATTTCAAATGAAAACGTGGAAAGGTATAACACCTTGTCCTGGAGAAGCGTCGAATTACCCTTAGGAAGCTCGCAGAAAGCTTAGACGTGTCGGATCATTCTGAAAGCTTATTCGGAGGCTCGCAGCATGGATTGTGCCGAAGGACCTGAATTTGACCAAACGCAACAGTAGTCTGAGAAACACTTTAATTGTTTCAAAGAAAAGCTGGATGAAAAATAATTATAGCTAAAGACTGTTAAAAAATGATTGGACTAAGCATCAAAGCATTTTGACTTAAGGAGAAGTTTATGGAACGATATGGTTCAAATTTCGGTATTTTTTGTATAGAAAAAGTCCAAAGAAATTTCTAGATTTTGGAAACGATTGTATACTAGAAATATATAACATTACCAGTAATAAGTCTAAAGCTTGTCCACAGACTGCGTTCCTATACTTTTCGCAGGTCTCAACCTCTTCAAGAAAAACAAAGCAAATGTAAAAATTGTAAATAAAAAAATAAAAAATATTAGATAAAAAATAAAATTTTATACTTACGAACTATAACGTGCATATATTTTAGCATCACACTTTAACCGTTACACTATAGGAGGCCACTGAAATTCACTGAACTGGGATATTTGCTAGTTACTTCTGACCCTGTAGACAACAGCTGCAAATGATTAGCTTAATCCTTTCCTACCGCTTACATTCTTCTGAACAACCTACCTTTTGACACTAGCGTTGCTATTAGCCACAGTATTGAACGATCTCCTACTGCTATTTCTGACTGGAAGTATTGCCATTGCAAAAAATATTTGTTTTTTTTTTTGGATTACTGGAAGTGGAGTTAAAGTTTTATGTATTCAGAAGACCTACCTACAGAGACAGGAGACAGCTTACAATGTCTTTTTTCAATGCTTTACTTACAACAAAGATGTTCAGTACTCACTTTTGTCGTATTTCCTAAAATTGAAAAAAAAAATCAGGTTTCTTAGAAATACGATTTAAAGTATCATTTGATTCTCATTTTAGATTTTAGCGTGAAACGCTGTATCGTACACAATCGAACTGTTTTATGCCTGATCGTCGGGTAGCGTTATTTATATCCTATTCATCTATAACTAAAATAATTTTAGATTTCATTTCCACATAGTATGTCGTTCTTATTAATTCTTAACTAGAGCATTTCGCTAAATAGGGTAGGTAAACAATCTTTTATATATATGATTGTTGCATAGCTCAGGCTCGTTCTATCAGGAATAATATTAAAAAATGCAATTACTAAGCGCAACCTCACCGCGCCCACCTTCCGAGAGAGTGATTCCTCATAGATGAAAATGATCGAGTACGCATCGGACTACGGATATACCCAGCCATTTACACGCTCCTTATCATTGGTTGTTGTTTTTCCATATTTTCCTAGCTCTCGCCAAGAGCAGGTGCCGACAGAGCATTTTCTCTCTGTTCCTGTCTTATGTATGATGCGGATATAGTGACGCTTCTTTGGGGGGCTGACGCCAAGCGATGTGGAGGCGCAAATAACTGTCTATATATCATGTATATGTATTATTCATTGCGCCGAAGCAAAAAATGTGTCATTCATTACTCGCTAGATCCTGTAAGGCCTTGTCGGAGGTGCTCACTCCTAGTTCCCGGAAGCGTTTCTGCAATGCCTGCACCAGGTTCAGTTGTTGCCTTAGCAGCTACTTACTACTCGGCATTATCTACGAAAGCCTCCTGCCAACACTGCCCCGTTTCTGCTTCTGTTGCCGCCTCTGACACCTAGCTCTATGCTTGCATAACATTTTTGTATCCCATTGCTGAGTAGTTGCTTCTATAGTCCAGCGACATTTTTATCTTTAAAGGGAAGGATCTCTTCATGCTATTTGTAGTACCTAATTACGCCCTCTTTCTCGGCATAGCGACTCGGGCTTCGATCAGCTTCGTTCTCTTGCTCCATTGCTGATACTAACCTGCAAATTTAGAAGTCTAACATTAATGATGCATTTCTTACATATTTTGCATATAATATTAGGAATTAGAAAGAAAAAAAGATACATATTATTTAAAAAAAAATACTGATAGCAAAATAAAAGAAAAGTAGAAGGGCTCGGTCTTGCATTATAGTAGGTCCTAAAATAGCTAAGGTATCGTGCTCAAGCGAAATTACCGTTAGTAAATTGTATAATATTCCTGCTTGTTTAGGTTATGATTGCAAGCCTTCCATCGGTAGTCTGTGAAGTTGTTTTTATAAGTCAAGCGAAATGAAGCGCTTCCGTCGTTTGGTCGGGTTTGTCTCACTTGAAGAATTCGATTCAGCATTATGTGCATATATGAAACGTTAAATAATGATGCCTGTACAGTAATTGAGCTATGTTACAATAACCACTACGCATCTTTTACACACACGGAACTAAAAATTGCGGCGAAAAAATGAAAAGTGATTTATTTTGTAAAATATATAAAAACTCGGTTTTCTGCCGCGTTAATGTTCAACAAGATATAGACCGTCGTTAAATCTGCCCTTAAAACTAAATCTTAGAATCATTTGCTGTAATGTTTTTAAGTTGCATTTTTTACCGTTATGTACACTTGTACTATATAGAATCCGATCACAACAAGATAATCTTCTCCAAAAAATGCAGTTGTATTATTTTACCTCATAGGATTTTATCAAATAAGTAGGGGTAATGTCCGTTACAGATAACAACAATTTACAGGTAAGAATATTGCGTCTATTTATGGTATCTTTCCCTAGTACAATAACGAAAATAAGATTCTGCGAGCCGGTGCTAAAATCGCGTAAAATGAATCGCAGTATCGTTAAAAGCACGTATTGGCATTTTACCATTAAAGAATTACAGATGACTAATGTAATATTCTCTAATCGTATGTGAAAAAAGTTTTTATTATGGTCGAGTAACGACAGATACTTCTTACAGGATGTGTGTACAGTAAGCAGGAGCTCGAAATGTGTGATAGCGACACCTACTCAGTCTGTGTAATATTCCTAAACTGAGAAGTGGTAATATTTATTGTGATAAGCTCACATATAGGGTATCTCAGCACTGTTCTTAATAATATAAATATTAGATTGTTTCATAAATGCTGAATAGTAAGGTCTTACTTTTCGAGTTGTTTTCAATAGCTTAGTTCCTTTATTTTTACTCGAAAAATGCATCATCTATGACCTTTTGCTACTCGAATGATAAGTTAATTATTTCTTAAGTTCTCTAGATTTCTGGGGTATAGGAACCTGTATCGAGAGGCAATTTCGACATCATATCGAGACTTGAATATGTATATTAAGGGTAAGTTTTTATGATCATAACCATAGTAATAAGTACCTGCTGAACATGATGGATGGCAGGAAATCTTGAAATGTAACCCTTGCACTTTTTGCACCATCGAGATCGCGATCATACAATAGAAGTGGTTTAACATTATTTATTAGTTTGCGTATTGCAGAGTTTGTTCACGATCTCCAAATAATAAAAATACTGGGAACTTCATCGAACCAGGATTCGTGAAAATGAATCGGACAACCTTTGCACCAGGCCAAAGTTTTTTAAACTAGCGGCTGACGTTGCCTTCACTCATAGATCCTTCACTGAACACAGAATTTAAAAGGCGAGCTGTCTTTAACGATGTGGTTCAAAGGTGAAAAGTATATTTGAAAAGCGCTCCTTTTCTATAGTTGTTGCAAGTTGCCTACTAAAAAACTGAATAGCCGTATTCCAATAAAAAGTTTTAAGCTCTGAAAAATACAAGTGCACCTCGCAAACAAAAAAAGATCGCAGAACGGTACCAGTATAAAACTGTGAAATTTGAAATATGTACTTCATAATAAGCAGTGTAATGATATTTACATTGAGCTATTTACTTATAATTTATCGTTTTCAAAATAAATGAGGTAAACTATGGTTTTTCGAAATAAAAATAAAAAAGGTGTAATTATTTTTTGAATTTTTGTGAATAGATAAAGATATGAATCGAAGCATAGCTACGCCCTTGATGAAATTCCGACGATTTTGCTAAAAGATTTGATAGATTTTACATTAGTCTAGTATACCGGCAAAAAACTAAAATCCTGACGATACAAGAAAAAGAAGTGTCATGATTGTTTCATTTGCCGTTGATTTGATACTATATACTACTTTCAATATATATATTCTTCTGTTACGCCATGCACACATGTTAGTCTAAAGCATTGCGTTAAATTTCTTGTGCATGGTAAATACTATTGATGAAGAGAGACCCGCAACGTAAGTAGACATATCTAGTGTAGCCATTATTAGTAGCCGCTCGATATAATTGCTTCGGGATTAAAGGTTCTGCTTTCGTACCAGAAAAGGTTTAGAGCCGTCCAAATCGTTAACTACACAAAACGAAGCCCCTTGGAGTGCACAATCTACAAAATTACATAAATGAAACGGGACTAGTCATAGCGCTAACACATACTAAACAAATTTATCTCTTTAATAATACCTAATATATTGATTTATGGATTCATGTGTTGTTTTCAAATATATTTTCAACGTTATGTAAAGGCTATTTACGCTATAGCTTAGCATAGGTACATAAAATCATAATATCATTTATATTGTTACGGATTACAATACTGCCACCGACCTATGATAGTTTGATATCTGGCAGCCTTTATATAGTCCTAGTCTCATTGAACTAAAAATTACATTATAATTTACATCCATTGCGCTCCTCTTCACATTTAGGATACTAAGATATGTTTGACAGCGCACAACCGTACATTTCTTGCGTTCACTTTCAGCTGTCGGCCTGGGAGAGTAGCAACCCGGTAACTATGCGAGGCCACTCTGCCATGACAACGAAGAGTCCTTAGTAGCACGGCTGCAGTTTCTTGAGCAGTCTTAGTGTCGGCCGTTCGACCCTTACCAGTACCTTTGCGTCGTGTTGGAACGTCTGTAGTGCGGGATTTCCCCGCTCAAACCGAGTTTCCATCTGCCGTTGTGGATTCCAAAGTTGTTAATGTGTGCGCCGACGCCGCTTTACGGCATCACGTCTCCTAGTGTTCCTGCTCCCTGAAGGCTTCCCGAATAGCACAGCCTGGTAATCAAAAAGTAATTCGAACGGCTTTTTCTCCAAGCTCTCGTTTATCGTCGTATTAAGGTAAAATGTAACCCGGGGCAGCAGCTCCTGAAAACAAGTCCATCTAAAGAGGAAGAAGAGCCACCAAAGAACCAAGCCTAACAGTGACCACCCGTATCACTCTCTTGGCTAAAACAGTTCTCCCAGGGTTCCCGGCAACCCTCCTGATGTGTCCAATGTGATTTTACGTGAGGTTGTCTGTTACCTCTGGCAATGTGAAGCAAGTGTTGTCTGTCACGAAGGTCCCAAAATCCGCAAAAAAGTACTGCACGACTTCGAGCGCGCGAACCACAGCCTTGGACGCACGAAACGCATGCAATAATTTGATAAATCACCAGGGCGTAAAAACCCTTCTGCCCGTTAGAGATCCGGACGAACATCCCAGTACTGGCGCCGCGTGTGGTGTGTCGCGCCTTTCCGGGTTTCGACTCCGCAGTATACCAAGACACTACCTTCCTAGAACTATGACTTCAGCCTGCTTTCGAAAAACAAGATTTAACCTTTGCGACGTCTTCTGGAAGGCAACGCAGCTAGCCATTCCATTCGAGTGACACAAAGTGATGGTGTTGTCCGCTTGAGGCAAGGCAACGTAGGGCAGCGACGCCTTCTTGGCGATCTGTACCCTAAGCCACCCTTGAATGCGCGTGCTTGTACGTGAGTTCCTTCTTGCAAGCTAGCGACAATCGTACCCAGGCAAAAATATTTTTTCTGTTCATTCCGTACCTTGTATAAGCCGCTCCTTAATGTCTACTGTATGGTATGCTGCGACAAACAATGCTGTTTTGGGTTGTGATTTGGTAGTCAGATACTTCAGTACAATACTGTCGGTGACGCCCTTTAAGTGACAACCGTACGATTACAGCCGAGACTTTTCAATGGCTTATATTGCCACCAAACACTCGGTGTATAAAGCGTGGCCATCGAATGCGACAACCCGCTTGCAACCTTCCGAGCGAGCACTGCTCCCAACCCGATCCTGTCTACAACTTCGTTTGCAGGTTATGCCACTGAACGGGTTTCTCGGGTATCTTGGTCGTCAGTGGTCTGGGTAATTGGCATCCCAGCAAAGTCTTTTGAGTTGGATACCGCGTATAGTGGGTTCGCAATTTTCATATAAACCGTCTGTGTAGCTACAACATGCAACTATTATTCGTTTAAACCACCCCAATTTCCAATAACTCACCTGAATTTGCCAGCTAAGATTTAGTGACGATGTGCAAGTGAACGGTCTCAGATTTCTGTTTCAGAGCATAGGCTCAGAGTATGATACGAAAGCCCTTTTCTTAAAAGAGGGTCACATAATACAATTGAAATGAGTTCGTGGGCCATGGGCCAAATAAGATTTGAAAACCTACTTTGCAGGTTATCTTGTCAAACTGATCAATCTTCAAATATGGCTCTTTAACACTCTAGGTTTGACACTATATTGGAATTCAGCAAGGTTAGGAAGAATTATTTTCGCTGGGTATCCATGACATTAATAACGTAGATGTCTACTGACCGAAAAGATATAGCGGTAGTCTAACTTTGAATCTAAACATCGGTACACGTTTACCGTTCAGTAAAAATTCGAGCAACTAAAGGAAAGCAATAAATACAGTAATCATTTTTCTTTTGTTGATTCTCTACGTATTGAGTTCCCTACACCAGCAAAGCCCTGAAGGGTGGCTTAAAAGTCAGCTATGGAAAACATTTTTGGGAGTATGATTTCGTCCGGTTTGCATCAAAGGGGTATCCTTTGTGTATGTATGCCTATTATTGCACATTACTATATACGGTTTTTACATGATTTATATAAAATGACTGGCATTCACTGACTGTTGCTAATATCCTTGCTTGGTTTTATATATTTTCGTTCATTACATTCTACTAATGTCTCTCTTCGTTGTCCAATCAATTTTTCTGGTTCCTCACAATGTGATTACACAGAAAAGATGAACTTGTGTAGCTTCGTGTGTATGATTGCTGTAGCAGTGTCTGTTTTAAGAGTTTCAAAAGCCAGAAGCTACAAGATACTGCTAGCTAACGATTGGTCATAAAAAATTTATCAGTGTTTTCCATTATTCTTTCCTTTTAACACACTTTTTCTTATAATCTCGGCCGCTTTTATCCCCATAATTTTCGCTGTTAAGTTATTATGTTTTTACTGATTCAAAAACCTTGACTCTCGCTTTCTGTGCTATTGTTTACCTATATTTTTAAAACCAAGAAACTCGATATTCCACATTTCTAAGTACAAAGCGGCACATCGATTCGCATTGCATGACTTGTCGTATCGCTGCTTTCTGTATTGCATCTAATTTGACAACTATTTCCATGAATCGTCACAATTGCATTAAGTTTTAGCATCATAAGAACAGTTTTCCTAAAATAATATTGCAATGAATTACAATGCTTCAATTTTATGCTTTTACCTTTGTGTGTCTTTTCCTTCGTTATTTTTGTTTTTAATCTGAATGTGTTATTAACTATCTCTATCTGTATTCCATTATAGCTCGAATGTTTGCCTTGTTGGCCTTTTTGTCTTCTAATGTTTCCTGAGAATCTCACTGCTTTACATTTATTCTTATAAAACTATCGCCACACAAGTTTTGATGTTTTTAAATATTGAGCATCTGCTGTAGGTGATTAGTCCTTTACTCCATCAGAACATAATAGTTTGCATACAGTTAGATATATGGCCTGAATTCCGCACGTATTTTGTCTCAATCATGCATTCTAAACCCATCATGTAAATATTTTTTTACCACTTCTGATACGTATTACTGAACACGAGTACTACTACATTAAGCATTTTATTAAATCTCTTATAAACTGTAACCATTACTGCGCATTTATTTGTCGAAATTGAAGCACGCTTCGTTCATTCGGTACCCTTTCAGACGGTAACTTATCACAAAGTAATGTGTTATATGTACGTCTCATAGCTACAAATGCCGTACATTTTGTGTTGCTCACTTTAGCTTCGGGGAGTATAAAGAAACTATCCTGTAATAATTTACTGGTACGGAAGTAATTCATCTGTAAACCCATAAATTTCTTTTCAGTCATTTAATCTTTAAATTCGCCACAAATATTCCATACTTTGCGCTAAATATTGCTTTCGGTGCTCTTTTAGTTCTCGGTTTTTACATTCGACTTTAATGTAAGAAATAAAAAGGTTGGAGACTTGTGTTGAGCACTATTAGGTTCGACTGATGTCTATCTATCGGTTTTGTAAACTTGCCTTTTTTTTATTATTTTTCCTATTCTGTTTAAATCTGTTAATCTTCATAAATCATGCCTTCCGGTTTTTTGCCATGTGTTCTCATTACCAGTTGTATATATATATATATATTATATATATATATATATATATATGTCTGTTAGCTAAATGAACTAAGTGCACAAGCGGCGTTGTGAATTGCCCAAGTTATATTTGGAACCCCTTGCCATTCTATCGAAAACAAAATATTCCGTTTAGAGCTATTGTTATTATTTATTAGGCGTCGCCCGGAATAGTTCAATGTAGTCGCTAGTTCTGTTGTTATAGGCTAGTTAGTTGCGTGGCAGTGCCATGTGGCTCTTAATGTTTTACTGTTCCTTCGAATTAATGTGTAAATAGTTTAATTATATCGAATGGCCTTTAGCGGGGTCACAGAGATTGACAGCTAATGATGTCTCGTTCATTTATAACAGGACATGTAACAGGATACGTTCATTACGGGTTGAGTGCATAATTAACATCACCACACGTTGTCCTTCAAACATTATCGCTATAAACCATTACTAGAAGCAGTGCTCCGGAATCATATCAGGTAAACTTTAGATGTATCATTTTAAAGTTGTTCTAATATTTTTTTTATCACCTTATCGTGCGAGTTGCGGACAAGCAAAACAGATGCACGTATCTATATTTTAAAACAATTATTTTTAAACCTAAGATTAATGGATAGCCTAGTTCTTAATACGGTATTATGTTTGGAAATAGTTTTTTACAACTTGAGCTCCGGCTTTCATTTCAAGTGGCGCTCCAAGTACATCTACTCTCACAACTACTATCCATAGCTCGTGCGTGTCTCCACCGCTAGGGAGGCATGCTCACAGGAATACCATCATCTAGATACTATAGCAGTGGTTCGAACTATAAGTGATAGAGGCGTGCCTGTCAATTCACAGAGAAAAATGAAAGTCCATATAAACTTCCTGCATTCCTTATTGTATTCCGACAGAATAAAACCGAAAAAAGTAAAATGTTTTTATTTCGCCAAAGCATGCATGCTGTTTCTCTGTTTTTAGGACTATGAAATGGAATCAAAGACGTTTTTTTACATCTTTTCATCTATTTGATCTGGGGGATCTTAGATTGGGAAGCTTAGTCAATCAAAGTGCTGCCATGAGCCAGAGCTCGCCATATAGCACTTGTGACGAGCCTATCATTTTCGGGCACTAACTAATTCTGGTGTCATGAACTTGAATTTCCTTGGTCTATCGCTTAGGTTTTGTCATCACTTTCCTCCTAGCAAACAAAGGCACTTCTTGGGTAGTCGTTTTTACAAACACCAATTCTAATGTAATTCATTGGGAAGAAACTATTGTTAATCAGCCTGACGCTGGCTTCAAGAAGTTCTTTAGTGCAGGTCCCACGTAGAATTATTAGGAGAAATCGCTAGCGTGTATTATAACCCCAAAGTCAAAATTTATGTAATATATATTTATATGAACGGTCGTTTTCAAGTGACAACAGTCGTTTTCGCATAAGACAACTCAAACTCCAGCATCCGACAAAATAACCAACCTTTTTGCGCTAGAAGCAGAACTGCCGAAAGATGCGTGGAACACCACATTATTAAATTGATGTGTTCTTATCCTCTTCGCAATGCTGCCTTTTGTCACTTGCACTTCTTACTACAATAAAAATGATTCACAACACGCTAACCGTTGCACATTACTTGATTGCACACGCACCTAATCCAAATAATCTTTATCGTGTAATTGATTAATGATACCAACAGGCAGTACATGCATAACACGTGCGACAGTAGTTCCTTAAGGGGCAGCAGAAGCAACGCTAGAATAAAACCCTTGCGCTGTTGTTGTCCATTGATGTGTCTTTCGTCACTGCTTGCTTAACTAAAATAGTCCACTATTCTATTTATTTATCGCTGGCTTAACAACGGGCCTGATAAACAACAAGCTGCATCAGTTCAGACCCGATCATGCCGGCCGAAAATTCAAAAAATCTTTGAACGTTTTAAGTATCTATGCGCCTAGTTGTCGAGTACAGCCTTCTGGGGCGCTACCTCCACGTGTACAAGTAACGCTTCCAAGGGGGAGAGGGCAATGGGCGGCCCAGTAAAAGGCCCCTCTCTAACAAGGTGGAGCTAACGAGGGGGAGAGGTAGGCCAGAGGTTGCGTTTCGCGTGCCGCACTCCACATTTCATGGCGCCTGAAAGGCGGCGGAGGCGGCAACGGTAGCAGCAGTAGTCAAAGCGGCAGTAGAGTTAACAGCCTTGGATGTTAGCCAGGTACATTAAGTTTCAAATTTGTGAGTGTGTAAGAGGAAGCTCGTGGCAGGCTCCACTGTTTCCAGACACCTAAATGGGAGTCACGTATCAGCTAATTCAAGCGAAGAGAAGTGTTGTACTTTGCAATAGTTTTTTTTCTCGACAAGCTTGTCTGGGCAGATGTCCCTCAATCAGGTAGACAACGGAACCATGAAAGTGGGATAAATTCTATGACAACCAGACAGGGAACTACGTTCCGCGAAAGCTGAAGCAGAGAGAGTCTGGAAGGACTCCGGGTAAAGTTTGTAAGCTACGGAGTTGTTCGGCATATTATTGAGAAAACCAGAGCAACAACATGATGAAACGAAAATAATATATCTCTATAAAAGGTAGATCCATACTGGTCACAAACAGCAAACACATTTCATCATATCGCTCAATTTATTTCAGCTCTAACGCCGTGCATTGTGCATTGTTCCTTTCTTTCAGAATATGGAAATGTGAATGCGTTAGAGGCTGCTAACAGTAAGGTAGAAGTTACCCAAGATCTATCGAAATACAAAGAGGAAAGTCTCCTACTCGAAACAAAAGAATTTACGCTTATTAAATTAACTTAAGTAAAAATACGAGATTACATGAGTTTTGGTTACGGGGACCTGTATGCAGAATATACACTGTCACATTATGCCTGGATATATCCATTCAAAAAGAGTCACAATGTGCCAAGGTAACAATAAACTCTTCCGTGATAAGAGGTGCGATGGACAGATGCCAACATTGACATTACAATTGCTTCTTCTACAAATTCAAGTCACTGGATAATTGTATGGATAAGGGCGGATTCGAAGGGGGGGGGTCCAGCAAAATTCCTGACAGTCACGATGAACAGATTATGTTAGTACCGTATTAATGTCATATGTATTTTACATCTATAGATATAAGAAAGTTCCTGTGAATTAAAAACAACTATCATAATGGTTAGTATTATTACAGATTATCTTCTAACTAACGAGAAATAATTTTCGGTGGTCGGAACAATTCCCACACATGTGAGTCACACAATACTTATTTTACTATACTCGACTGAACATTGGAACTTCCTATAGGATCATCATAATTTCATTGTAGGCAAACATAATTATAATTAAACGTTTCACATATAATTATCCTTCCCCAGTATCAAAAGCCGTAAGGCAGGCGTCACGTATTCAGCAGTGTCTATTCGTTTGCAACTCTATGGGACCTGCATATACCTTATTTAGGGAATAGAATTGGTAACTTTTTACTTCATCATTAAATACACACCCTAAGGATAAATAAATGTTTATGTGGAAGGATCGTAAATGGTACTATTGTTATTCATACTTATGGTAATAGTTTATTTGCACGAATGATGCAAAGACAGTGCATTCTTATGGTACCCCTATAACATTTTAGGTGCCTTTCCGTTCGTGGTCGCCTTGTGTTGTTTTTGATATTAGTTTTCTCCTTCGAGTCCTTGCTTCATAGCCTTTGTGTATATATCCCTCGAAAAATTAAAAAAAAAGAACCTTTATAATAGAATTTTTTCCTCGGCAAAAGTCACGTTTAAATTAGAGGGATGATATCTGGAACTTTTATGACATTAATTATTTTGCTCTCTTGTTCTGGAGAACAGAAAAGAAAACAAAGGCATAATTAAAAGATTAAGAGTCCAAAATATTAGCTGCATGTACCCACCGAAAAATGTATTCTCATCAGATATCGATCCATCTTCAATAGGTTAGATTTTGTTTGCAGTGGTCAAAAAAGAAACAAATTACGTATAAAAGATGTAACGGATATCATCTCTGTCCTCTGTCTACAGTAAATTTATTTTTCCTATACAATTCACTTAAACGAGCTTCCTAGATTGTGAGATCGGAGTTTGAAACGATATAATGAAAGGGGACAATATTTGGGCACTTTATTTTATGTGCTGCAGATATAGCCTGTTTTCTGGGCCGTATTCGCCATCTACGGCATGTATAGTCTTTCACTTATGTATCTATTTATCTATTTTGTTATTTAATATTTAATTAAAATTCATATACATTTATATAAACGCTAATAAAAAGCGTAAGATCTATAGGGCTCCTATCGGACTAGATAGCTGATCACTTCTAAAAAGAACTCCTTTATGCAGGGAATAAAAGCAAATGTGAAATATGACTAGGATTAGAATTATGCCGCAAACCAGAAGATAATTTGTTCATATTTTCAAGTTCAGTTGACTGAGTCGTATTTGTACGAAACAAAACCGTAACTATTTTGTCCAATATTTTGATGCTCATTGCTGGACTTCAAAAATGGATTTTATCAACAAAAAAAAATATACGGGAACGCGTATACTGTCGCTGAATTTTATGAGTAATCACTATAGCAACTCTTTGTTACTCAATTCAATATAGGTAATAGAATCGAATGCTGTCCGATTTTGTGGTAGGTATGCTTGGCTGGTACGCATTGCATTGGGTTTTCCTTGCTTCATGACGCTCAGATGACATACCAGTGGCTTAAGGTGTCTAGAAATATCAGTTATTTCTTTTCGCCCAGTTCTTTATCTTTATCTCGCATGGTACGGTTCACGAGTTCACAAACTGATTTGTGCAATATGTCCGGAATGCAGACGCTAGTCTATATGACACTACGTCACTGCTTCTTTCTATCCGCGCGTTTACTGTGTTTGTTTTCCATTGCGCAAAGTGTTTCCATTGTATTACGTTCTTGACAAACACTTGGTACACTCTGTTTAAACACATAGGTCAAAGTGCGATATAAACTAAAAACCTGCACACGGGCGGTTTAATAATTCTTTCACTAATCTATTAACTATTTATAGTGGAACATCGTGCCCGAAGGCCAATGTATTCCTGCCTTTTACCGTGTTTAAGTTCCACAATGACTCTAATTCCGTTCTTGAGTGATATTCCTTGATTATACATATATATATATATATATATATATATATATATATATATATATATATATATCTCCTGTTTTTTGGATAATAACTTTAGTCCCAGCCCACTATTTTTCAGACCGATGTATCCTTCTAGAAGCTAAAAATTCTACCTGTTACGTTTACTATATTTTAGAGACACATATTACTCTGAACAATTTTTGTTAAAACTAGCTACATTGAATCTGCACTTATAATGCTGTCAAGCGGTACACAAAGCAACGTAATTAGAAGCATCACATATGTGTTAAATACAATATTGAGATATAATACACTTGTCAGGGGATATCAGACGCATCTTTAGTAACTATATACTAACCGTTATTTGTCGACTGGCGAAAAAGGTAGTTACATAGATGCATTTTTTTCTCTTTCTTGTGTATAATACACGGTTACAGCTGAAATGGAAATTAATACACTGACGGACATTTATATGGAAAAAAAAAGGGTTATGCAAACAGTGACCACTAAGATAAGATTTGATACTTAGCTATTATAGAAGTAATCGTTTAAGCCGTGTCCCAGCTGTAATAGCTCCCAACGAAAACTATTTTCTACCAAGCTAGAATGTTGAGATCCACTGCGGGAGTTAAGATCAAGGTCTAGCTTTATTAATGCTATCAAATTTAATGCTTAGCAGACTTAATGATAATTAAATAACTCAAATGAGATTTAGTGCATCGGCAAACCTGAAGAACTGTACCAAAATACCTTTGTGTGTGCCCTGAGAGTCTGTATTGAAATTTGGTATCTACTTCTTGAAATGTTTGCATTTGGTTGAGTGACGCTGAAACATGAATAGTTCTAAGGATATAAATTATAATCGACCCATTTGAGTATACATGTCACCGATTATAGGTGTAAACAGTTTTCGAAGGATAAGTTCCGTAAAGTCTACGATCGATTATATAAAAACACATCATATTTGTTTCCGACATTTATTATGTTCCGTTAGCATGTTTGGTTTAGAAACAAATTGACACATTATCGTCATCGGCCTGCATAAGGTCTAATTTTTATATATAAAGATAAGGCACTATAGTATCAAGTGATGAAGCTTACTTATCTGCGGATATATCATTGATACCGGAAATAATCCGAACCTCAATTACGTAAGTAAAATAAAAGTAAATCCATGTTTAAGATCTAGGACCATTTAAAAGTAAATAATAGGAATATTTGTATTGGGTCGTCGAGTGATAACTGAAACTGCAAAACGTTACACAGATTCTATATAAATGTCATAATCAACGACGATGAGATGTCACGTATACTAGATAAGGTCCTTTGTAATTTCAAATAATTATTAGATTATATTAATCTCAAATAATTAGATTATAAACTGTCCTCAAACTCTACGTCAAGTAGGTTATAATATGGTGCCACAGTCTGAGTAGCGACGTTGATGTCTTGCTTTATGAATTATTATAAGCAAAAGAACAAGTATGACTGTTCTTGAAGGACAAAACGGTTTGTCGTTACGTATGTGAACCATTACTTCAATAAGAGTTGAAAAGTATAATTCTTTAAACTATCCTTTAGAAAAAACTGGTTCAGTCTAACTTACAAAAAACGGACTGAAGTATTGCAACGCAAGTAGAATTGATTACGGAAGTACGTGATTCTACTTGCATGATCTGCATCGATTGAATAACGGCAAACATATTTAAGGTCACGTTGAGCAAAATATATCCGACAACCGCAATATTTGCGGCAAATTTGTAATAACAATATGTTTTTAAAAATCTTTTTTTACCAAGGTAAATATTTTCTTAAGAATTATAGTTACGACAGAAAGGTATCGTGTGCATTATTAAAGAACGTTTCGCTATTAGACACTTTAGGTGTTACGTATTGGAAATGAGTAAACTGTTTAATGGAGAAAATGAGTCAAGTGAGTTTTAAGACTTTCGCTTTACATTTCATCAAACACTGAGTAAACTGATGGAGCAAGTAATTCCAGGCTCAATCTCTTAATTCATATTACATGTATATAATTTAAACAATTTTTTTACAGTAATTATCGCCCGCCATAAACGGTGAGTAGTAACCTAAGTAAATTTGCTACTCTCATAATAACTACGGCCCTTAAAAAAAACACGAACTACAACTTCGGCGGTCAGTTCGCACGTACAAACACTAGTATTTTTGCATTTGAGACTGAATAATATAGTTACTACTAGATACAAGATACTCGAGCATTTAAAGGTTGATATAAGCATTGCATTACATTTTGACCATGTTGTGTGTTAAAAAAATTACCCTAGCTGATAGTCTAATATACTTTATTTGTGTTAAAAACGATAAATTTATTGGTAAACGTTCAAACTAAAAAATTTTTAATTTTACGATTTGGATCCAATCAGAAAGGCTGTCCAACGATGGCACTGTAGCGTACGACGCCGAATGCTACCTGAAGTTTATCGAACCATATATTTTGCAGATACACATAACTCCTGACAAATGAAAACCCGCTATCCAACATGTGATGTGATAAAACCCATTGTACCTGTCATTATGCGTCAACGCGTCTTGTCCGCCCTTCATTAATCATAGCTTCCGTATAATGAACGAGGGGGTGCGATACAATTTGTATTTGAAAGTACTAACTATGTATATTCGGCTCCGGGCTGATATTGTCTTTAATCAAGACATATTGTGGCAAATGTCGGTTAGTAACTGATAAACTCTAACACAAAGTTTATAACATTAAAATATCTCTTTTATAGTGATGCTTGATATGCAAAGATGTGCAAAAATGTACATGACCAGCCCAATGTCGGTTTTATAGTGCGCACGTTATTGCAGCAGTAAACGTGTCACAGCGACTGAAATCCAACCAGTGAATTAGCGAAACATAGGTAGAACCGCCGCAGAGAAATTACTCTAAGTGAATATAGCCCAGTAGCCAGAAATCATCGGACAAACTTGAGAATAACTCAAATGGAAACAAGTAAGAATAGACCAATAAAATCTAAGAGTGCTTGCATTTTAATAATAGTTCAAATAGAGAAGCCATGACCGAGCCACTCAGATTACTATCGCCGAGGTTCAGTCGACACTTTGGGTTCAGCTAGGTAATCTTGAAATTACGCGTCATGTGTTCACCTTTGCTATCAGAAATCTTTATGTGATCAAATAAACACCAGTGTGATTCTGGTCAACATAACACTTTGGATTACACTGATGCGCCAATATGACTACATACGTCCTGAGAGCTTTAACGGAAAAAATATACTGACTCTAAATTCCAGAATAAAGACAAGATCATCCGTTTCAATTTTACGATCTGGTGGTTCGAGGAAAGAAACGCTGAGGATTGCTCACTGAAATGTTTGTCGCATTGCGCAAGAGGAAGAACAGGAGTAACTCATGCTTGCCCACAGAGACGCTCGAAAAACAATAACTACTTTTCAACATCAACTTGAAGAAACAAGTAAAAGTTAGGAAAAACAGGTGCAAAGCACAATCACTCTTCAAAGTGCGCCAAAGAAAGCTCACAAGAAAACAGTATTAACCTGCTCCTTAATTTCAAATGAGCTAGAACAGAAACAGCTGAAATAACTCACGCTTGATGCGCTCGAAAAGTAGCTGGAGGAGGTTATTCTGCCAATTGGATACGACTGACTAATCCATGAGCATGTCCAGAGGCTTGACTCTCTCACAATATTCCGAGAGGATACCAGAGTGATAATCGTCATTTAGGATTTCGAAAACACGAAGCCCTGAGAGATTTTTCGTTGACCCCTATTATATTGTTTCTTCCAGCCACACGAATTGCTGTTTTGTGTAGCACTGGCGTTTTCAGGTTACCAACAGATAACGACTAAGTCAGTTTCCAGGTTTCTCTATTCCATCGCCCTGTGCACTTCATGTGTGTAGGCATAATTAGTCCAGATAAAACCGTGATCGGCCTACCTTAACTGTGTCCTTGACAAATGTCTCCATGTCCACTCGGTCCCGTGTAACTCATCTCTCCATACAAAGCATCCAAGTAACAATGAAAGAGATGTCGTCAATTTAAGAGACTTTAGGCCAACATAGGAACCATGCGAATCTTAAGGCGAAAGATGTTAAAATAATATTAGTCAACATGAGCGAAAATGGTTATTTCTTCCTTGGCGTTCCTTTTGCAGAGAAAATGAAATTATCTGCAGGGCCGCAGGCCATGTCGCGCGGAGAAGAATAGCTTCCTTAGTGGACGACAACGAACTGTCTGTGGCACTAAGTGAGAATCTGAAGCTTCGCTTTATTGTCCGCCTAAAAACAGAGGACCCACTTTTTTATAAACTGCAATAGTTTGCCCACACTACTCAAAGCACTAAGTAACGTGTTGATCACGCGCAAATCCATTGTAGTTAAACGGTCCAAATGCAAGGTCGAAGAACGGTTCTTTGTCCCTACATAACTCTAATGTCAAGACATAGAACACCTGGTTAACGATTGAAATAAAAGAAGACTGAGGGCTACAGGTATCACAACTGCCAATTCCTGGCCTATTCCGCAAAGGGCTCACCGATGGCAGAACGACATCCAGTGTCGTGACACAGATGATTGGCAATAAAAAAAAAGACAGAAGGAAGCAACGAAAGACATATGGAATGAGAATAATTAGATGCCAAACAGACCACGATATCCTATGCCCACGCCGAAAATATTCCAAGGTCTCAATTTTTAACACTCGCGAACTAATTTAAGTTGGTTGCAGCAGTTCCGCAGCAGAGTCCGACGATATGCTGGATATCACAGAAGGCCACGTCGGCGAACGGATCAATAAGGATCAGGATGAACAATTCTCAGAAACGCACTTAAGTTACAGACAGAGGGTCGGCGCCAAGGTTCATGTTGATAGCTTTTGCCGGTAGAATACAGATATGCTACCCAAGTCCAAATCGCTACACATCACAGAGTATGAACTTCTCTTTTAGCGGTTTGACGCTGGCTGTATAATACCTATTTATAAAACCTTTAAAGGGCAGAGATTTTTGGGCTTCAAGAGGCAAGAGCTGCTTTAGAACTATAGCTTTTTGGGGTCCAAAAAATCGTATCATAAAGGATATTTATTACTCGAATGGTGCGCTGCAAATAATTTAATAATTTATAACACAAATTATAAATCAATATTTTACAGAAACGAACGTGAGTTTCAAGTTGACCTCACTTCGATCAATGAGCCCATGTCTTCTAGAGTAACGGCTTCAGAAATTCTGTCAGACATGGGAAACCCTATTGATCATCACTACATACTAACTGATTCTTTTACTAAGGGCACGCGCTCTTCGCCTCATATTCCTCTGCTAGGAATCAAAGACGCAAGGTTCCTTCAGATCACATTTAGAGGCTACTTAGCAGTGAAATGGGCCTTTTCCCAGCTCAAGGGGGACATGTATGGTAGACCCTACAGGTTGATTGATGGAAAAAAGAATCGATCTATAATGATTCCACCGGATCCAGGGCGCTTAACAATATTCCATGAATTCTTCCTTGCCGATTGCGATTTCAACCGGTCGTTGCGCGAGTCTAGAATGAACTCTAAAGACAACGCAACAGATCCTCCTTCAGTAATTACAGAAGTGTTGCAAGTGGCAAAACGACGTAAGTTTAAGAAAGCCCTTGGAAGTACCCTTTTTACGACCAAATTCTAGCTTGTGAAATACACTACCATAGAAACGAAAGTCACCGATCATTTGCTGGTCAACAGCAACCTAACAAGCATCTGTAGAATGCCAAACGTATTATTAAACTTGAAAGGCGCGAGAGAATTCTAATTAATATAGGTAATAGGGTTGCTGGCTAAGACATATGGGGCTATCATTGAGACCCGATTCTGAAGCTTTTTTGAGAGTCGGGGATTTTTTTTTTAAAGAGCAAGTCCAAGTTTGGTAAAAATAGGTTTTTCTTTGTGGCGATACAGCGCGCCGACATATGAGGAAAGGAAAACCACCACTTTTTGCATGTGAAAGAGCAACATTTTTTTTAATTTTATAAATTTAGTCAGTCCCTTATCTAACGATGACAGGATTTTACATCGCATACGAATATATACTGAAACATCGCATACGACGATATACTGAACCCTCAAAATTTTCCTGAGATCACGCGCTTCCCTGGCGATACTGATAATCTCGTCATTATTGTATGAGAAGAACTTCTCGTAAAGCCGAAGCGACTCTTAACAATGCCCGTTATCTAATATTCAACTGCATGATAGAAATGGGGTACCTCGTTTCAGAATAAATCGAGGTAATGGTTCTCATAAGTAGACATCAGATCAAAATGGTATCGAAAACAAGATGTCTCGGACTGCTTCTTGACAAGGAGCTGATGCGAGTACGACATACCATAATCGAAGCTACCAGAATCGCTAACGCTATAGCACGAAGCCTCCCTAACATACATGATCCGAGGAAATAAAATTGTTGCAGACCAGTTGCCTCGGTATTTGGTTTAAGAGGTCTCTTCAGAGCTCCGGTAGAATTTCGCTTCTTCAGGAGCTTACCCAAGAGAACGCAGCATATAAGGATGCCCTTAAGTATATAAGCTTATCGAACGCTTAGCCCTCCTATTGCACTACTAGGAGTGTGAATTTTACTAAGAGACTTCCAAATAGATGAGGTAGCAAGGACGTAGAATCTAGAATCAGTAAATATAGTGACGAAAGCTACAGATGAAACCTGTACGATCTAAAATTAGTAAGCGGAGTATTCTGCAAAATCTAGAGAACTGGTACCAATGTTTAGGATCCGATTATTTTGTTACAACACGACATGCCCAGAAACTAAATTAACTGCTATTTCACCCTAGTCATAACAGGGCACGGAAACTTTCTATCCTATATTTTGTGTTGATTTTCTTTGTAGCAAAAAACACAACGATACTCTCTACGACCTTCTCCGATTCGTTAACTAATCTATTCCAATATATTACCGGAAATTTTTTGGCCTGTATTAAGGGACCCGTCCAGGCAAATTTTGATACTCACTACACTGTCAAATGCACGGTTACGAAATTTTAATTACCAGTGTTCGGAAAAGGTGATAATTTGTTGAAGCGAAGTGTGGAAAATACAATGAGAGCAAATAATCTTTCACTAGAGCTCATGTAGGGGAACCTTTACAAGCTTTGCCATGCGCGGTTTGGTGATATATTGAAGAAGATAAAACTAGCCTATGTACAGATTTTTTTTTACCATCTTGTTATTGTCAAGCATTTCCAACGGTACGAGACCCCTTTAGTTCCACCAGACGCAAATCATCTTCTTCACAGGATGAAGATCTGGCTAACTTTGGCGTTGGATGTATCTTTAAGAGATACCGATCCTTTTATCTGCTTTATATCGTTTCTTTGCAATGGTTAATTAGCTCATAGGGCACTCACATTCATCATTTTTGAGTAAATCCCATAAATTCAGGGGCTCCTGTCGACGGTCACAAAGCTGTAATTCATTCTCGCCCGATTTGTTTGCCGGTAACCTTCTTGCCTACAAATGTGTATTCAATCAGTCTTTATCGACCTCAGATGGCCGACCGGGGCGGGGTGCATCCTTTAGCTTTAAGATACCTTTATTTATTTGCAAACTAATTCTGATCAGTCCCTTCAGAATTTTTGCTATACACGGCTCGAATATGCCAAATATTTTGTGCTGCTCAGCAGCTGCGTACTCACGGCAAAAGATGAGATGAAGATGTCGACAGTACATTTAGTCTACTTCGAATTTCTATTTTTATATCTTAAACTTGGCATAATACTCCGTTCATTGTATAGTTATATTACAATGGATGTACGGGAAGAAAACTTTTGAGTAATATATAGAATTCAACACACAAAAAGAGATAAAAAAGAAAGGGCAAACAGGAAGGCCAGATCAAAATAACTTGTGTTCTGACCTAATACATCACATTAAGAAAGCACTTTCAGACTCATGCCTTACGGTGACCTAGGTGTGACCTATAGGATACGGTGATCTATAGGATGACATTTTTCATATTCTGATGATTTGTCCTGCTCTCAGATATGTTACGAAAAGCGCCTAGGAAACCTTTTATAGGAAACAGATGATGGACGGAAATTTTACAACCAAGAATTTAAAGGAATTCCTTCAAAAAAGCCTTGTTTACTTCATCAGGTTAACCAAGGTACCACTAAAAACCGCAAACTTGTCTTAGCAACCGCAACCGAAGTATTTCGAACACTCGATATCACAAGATTCCAACGTCACCTAAGTAAAAAAAGTCGCAGATCCTGAGCGGTCTGGTTCCCTTCCATCCGTCGTAAAAGGCCACGCGGCAGATTTGCATGATATCTGTCACACCTTTCTCGTTTCTGAGGCACCTTCTCCTGCCATCAGGCCCGGGGGAGCTCTGTCCCCTACAGAATCTATGGTGGAATTTATACACCACAGAGCGAGCCAGATCATGTCGGTTTAGCTAATTCGTCACTTCTCATTCCTCTTTCACCCGAAGTAATACAAATTAATCCCTGTAAATTCTACAAGTTTCTGAGGTTTGTATGAAAAGTCTCTATTACTGGGTGTTCGAAGAAGCAATTGCAACTGCCTTCTTGCATTGCCCTTTACAGCTGTCCTTTGTACGACAAGCACCAATAGATCTTTTAGCATTCTCTTAAGGATTTGCTGCGGTTAGAGGCTAAAGACGGACGATTTAGAGGAACCGAAGAGGAGAAAGGATTATTCTACTTATCCCTTTTTCCGTTGCTCGGACGCTAACTCCAAAATAAAGATTTGTCTACGCCCAGAATTGTACCTTTTTAAAACTCGAAATTGATGTGTCAAATGGATTATTGATACCAGACAGCACTGATACTGTGTTTTGTACCCACTGAAACCACTTTTATTTTTAAGCTTTAATCTCTCTCCGTCCAGATCTTTAACGATCATTACTATGAACCAACAGTAGATCTGACGATTACCTATCAGACTATTTGGCCAGGATCGCCGTTGGGATCCACCATCTTATCAGAAGCGTCTGCTTCTAAAGCCTATAAGCTCAGGTTCAAGGAAGTGACGACCTTCCAGTGTTGGAAGACCTTTCCTTTTTAGCCCATCAAAACGCTCCTTCTTTTAAATGCTTTGGTAGCCGACGCAGCGCCCATGTGTTCGTTGTGCTGCAGATTAAGTCAACGAACTTCGTCAGTTCGCTTCTAAGTATTGCAGAGAGATTTCTTCTTGCCTATACATGCGCCGCTGTGTCTTCACTCTTCCAGTACTCTTTTCATCGCCTCTGTTTTAGCTCCCTAGACTCGAACATATACCGACTAACTAATGACTGAAGCTTTGCTTAAAGTTTCATGCTTTGACAGCACGCAAATAGTTTCAAATATTCTGCCACAGTTCGGCCGCGCTTTCACCGAGCACAGCTAGGAGAGAGTAGAAATATAGCTGTTCTTCTTGTAAAAAATATCCCATCACGTCTTTCAACCTTGTACTCAGCTTTTAAATTTCTTAAAAATAAAATCTAGCTCATTCATTCAACTGGACGCATATTGCTAAGAAAGCTCCTTCGCATTCTGGAAGCGCAAGGTCGCGGAAGTCAGCCGAGATTTCTTCACGAGCGTTGCTATAAGGAGTAATAGATAGAAGTTAAGGGAAAAAGGAAGAAAACTTCATTGCATCTAACATCAGGTAATAACGCGTTTTTTTTTCCCAGGATATTACCGCACCCTATGTACTATGGTGAACCCTTATGAGACCTAAATATCCTGCGGATCTAGCACATGCAGCACCTTCTGCTGAAAGCACAATGGGGCATCCTGCCTTCATATAGCGTTTCAGCTCGCTAGCTGGCTGGTTGTTCACCTCATGAACTCATGTATATATATATATATATTAAAAAACTATTGCTAATTATTTCCGTGAAGTTATTATCACTTTTATTTCAATTTTTGACGTTTTCACAACTAAGTGAAGTACTATAAGAGTCATCTAAAAAGTCAATTGTCTGCTCCTATGGGAATTTTTTTGTTATATATTCTATAATATATATATATTTTTTTAGAGGGGCGTCGTCTTGCTTTCAGTCAAAATCGACGATACATACTTGTTCTAAATAAGTAAAAGATGATTTAAATGCCCAGGTTGAAAGTTTAGTGTCTGCAACCGCAGGCATTGACGGTGTTCTTTAAGCAAGTACAACGGCTAACTTTAAATCTAAAATGTTCACATTATTTTAAATTGCTAACGCTGCTTTGTAACACTCACAAAATAAGTGATAATTCTCATGGTTCTGTAACTAGAGGCTACTATGCCGTGCGTTGTATCCACACAACCATTCGCAATTTCAACTATAAATATGCCGAAAGCGTGACAGAAAACAACGTCAGTTTGCGATTAATTTTCTGGGATAAAAATTTTTTGAACCGTTATGTAAAATATGCAGTAAGGGTTGTCGGGTCGCAAAAACGGGTTAGCGGCGCCTTTATCGTGTCGTCCGCCTTTTTTGCTGTCCGTATCTTTTGTGCTGCATATTTTCTCCCGAATTAGGAAAAATTGACTTTACGCTATCGGATTATCCCATCTTTGTTTCTAGACAGAGATTCTCAACTGAGCTGTTGTTGAAGAACTCAACACGATCCCATTATAAACCGTAAACAGTTAACTACAGCTGCTCAAAATGACAGTTCAGCAGTGAACGACTTGACAAAAATCAGAGTCCTCGAAGCAATGTGCATACGATTGAGGACTTAGCTAAAAATGATGATGTCGTTATTACATACATAAAAATAGCTAGGCGGCGAGTCGACGATGATTAAACAGAGGTGAGCAATGATCGAGATCCTAACCCCTATTATTCAAGTTTTACGTCTGGTGTCGCCGTTAGGCATTCTATAATCCAGCTTCAGAACAAGACAAAGTATGTCTGTGCCTGAGTTTGAACTTTGTTCATAACGTTTACTTAAGATTAGTAGGCAAAGATGTTACCCACTAGGCTATCGAAACCCTAACATATATGATTCAATTTTATGTAATACAGACCTAGCTGATTCGGATATAGACTAGGATGTTGATGTATGCGTCTATAGAGCACAACGATGAAAAAATACGAGCTACTAAGGGCTTATTGTCGCACAATCGGCTCAACTGGTCATACATAAACAACAGCTTCACAAGCTAAATCGTGCAGCTTCGTGGCAGCTAGACGCATATCCTTTTTAGAACATTTAACAATAACAAGTCGATTTGTTCTGCCACCAGTTCCATAGATCAACACAAATCTATGTGGTTTCGCTACTCAGAGTTATCGATTTCGAAATATCAAAATATGTAACAACAACCACCACGCTAAAAATGTTCTATGCCAACGATGTTTACGTGGAACGAAAGAAAATAGTGACAGGAATCATGAGCATTAAAGTTCTTTGACAATTGTTAATCCATGTATACAGTATTATTATGTGTCTCAAAAGCATGAGAGTTCCATTGACTCAGTTTGCTATCATTTAAAAACTGGATGTGTCAAATGAACGACCGCGGCGCGTAGTGTCTGAGCTCGATTTCAATGTGCGACGCAGCCAGTTTATTGCCCCTGTGCACTTTTAGAGCAGCTTAGCTAATTCTTTCGGTTTGACACGTCGTGCCACAAAATAAAAGTAAATTTATTTGGTTGAGGAGATGTACAAACTACATAGAGCAAATGCTGTTTATGCTTCTTTCGAAGAAGAGTGACAATGTCGTACGTGCATCTGTTTCATCGAATTACAACCATCGCATTGGTCTACAACGATACACCGATCACCAAAACGCCAGCGGTGTCAACAGAAGTTTACGGTAGCTACTATTTTGCCTAGGCAGCATAACCCCCAGCCATGTCTGTTCTGCAAAGACGCGTCACATTGCCTTTCACGATGCAATAACGAAACGAAACGAGTTACAAAGTTAGAGCTGTTCTTGATCGGAAAACCAGTGCGTGGGGTGTTACGGTCAAAGCATTAAAAAAAATAAAACATGCGGAGGGCCGAAGGCCGCGTTCCCGACGTACCATAATCGCATTCATTAAACGGCTATGCAACTTCTCTTAAAATCAAAGCATTTCTGCAGCAGTCATACCGGTTTTTTTGCTTACCACTTTGGTCATGATCGTATTAGCCCACATTGTCTGTGGTGACAAACAAATCCCTATTCGATTGTTCATCGCGGTATCGAACAGATTTGCTGAGCGAAGAATTAACACATTCCCATGCACTCAGTACCCAACTTTACTCATTCAGTATTACCAGATGCCACTATAATCGTGTCAGAATGAACATATCAATAATATATACATTTTTAGCGTTAATCAATTTATTCAGCGTTCGCCAAATGTGATCTAAGTAATAACGAAGTTCAGCCGTAAATACCCACTTATCTACAAGGCATTCGTTGAGTCTGCAATTTCGGATGTGCTAGATGCACTTATCGGTGTAAGCTAATTCTACAATATTTGCAGCTGGGCTTGTCGAAAGGTCATGGATTCAGTGGTGGCATCTGGAAGAGAAAAAAGGTCCAGCTTTTCGTGGTCAAACTTCGTCAACAGTGCAACAGGTGGACAGTGATTGAGCACATCCCGTTATTATGCTATTATTGTGTTCAAATTGTCGCGCAGTTGAGTGGCTGTGATCTTTGCAGAGAATTAGCATAAAAGACACAAAATCGGCAATCGCTATATTAAGACGATACGATGTGTGCTTTTGCGGCTGCATCAGAAACTACTAAGTTTATCAAGAAAAAAAAAAGGTTACCTATGCATTGCTAAGTCGAGATGCACTCTTAGTTACTATGTTGAGTTTGAACATGTCTGGCCGTACGTCGTTTTCTATCATTGAATCCTCGGTGTACACGTTTCATCCTCGGCACTGCCTGTAGTTCGCCAAGGTGGCTACAGATATCAAAGAATTCGTGGCCTGACTTCTCCTGAAGAGAAGCCTTGTTCGTTTTGAAAATTTTTGTACCAATGTCTCTGAACTCTTGTTCAGACTATGCTAACATTCTTTACCGTCCGTTACCGACCGTTTAACATCTGTTAACGTTCGTTTTGGAAGATCTCAACAAGCCACAAACCTTAAATGTCTACCCAGTTTATTCCCTGTAGGCCTGTCGACTTTGCTTCTTCGTCGCTGATTCCACCAGGTAATCTGAGACCAAAAACGGCGATCTGACATCTCCTTAGCTTCAGTCGGCGCAATTGCAACGGACGAACTATTTAAAGGCGTTCTCTGTTCGCTAGTAGCAAAGGTATAGTTGCAAACAACTAATATCTACGAAAACGGTCGATCAAATCTTATCAGTGTATCAAATGTAGGCTCAATGAAAGATAATAATTTGCCTCATATAAAATATAATTTTATGCGGATTAAGTAGTGTTATTTACGTTGCGATAATGCTGCCTGCACACATACTGCTAAATTTTCAAATGGGCACAGAGGCATATCGTCAGAAATTTCTGTAAAATGGACCAAATGTATCTCAATTTCTGATCTTTTAACAACTAAAAAATCATGTAAAGATTCTATTAAATAGATTTGTATTAATAGGCTTTGTACCTATTAAATAGCGGGGCGCTGTTCCACTTCTAAACAAAATTGACAGTACCTGAACGCGCATATCTTGAGAGCATGAATTATTGTTGCGAACAGTGGTGTTGTCGCTTAATCAACGCTAGATACAACGGTCAAATCTTTGAAACTTTCATATCGTTGTAGCGCTCATACCAAAAATCAGTATTCCTCAAAAATTATTCGATAGATGGATGAACATATATCCAAATAAACCTTGTCAGAATGTGCTAATTATTCAAATAGTGTAGGAGTTGCACTATGGGGCGTAAAATCCAGAAAGTTCTAAATGAACATGCAGCACTTCGTTGAAGAACTTAAGCCTGAAGGCTTTGAAGGAGCAATGTGATACGCACTTAATAAAAGGAAAAAGAACGCTATGCTTGCGAAAGATACGTAGCACGCTAGTAGCCAGACAGGACGTATTATCAAAGAACAGCTGAAAGGTTCATCAGATTGAAAGTAGCAATTAAGTGGTAGAAATCTAAGTAGGTAGTGTTGTCACAATGAACCTGAATTTTTGTGACAGCATTGTCTAGTGTCTCTATTAATATCTCTTTTTTATCTTTAATATCTCTTAGAAGTTATCTTTTACAATTTTTACAATTTGACTCTTGACATTTGAGCAGTGGATCATAGATGGTACGTTGGTTGTGCCTAGCTTTTTATCGTTGTTGCTATTGTTGTTATGGCAGCATACCCATGAATCATCGACGTGGTTCAAACATGCATACATTTATTTAATCAAATACAGTTAAGCACTGAGGACTAATTGCTCCTATAGCGGTCTGCAAATAAGGGAATTAGTAACAGCATTACGCGAAGTGAAACGATCTTTATATAATACTCATCGATTGGAGGCCATAGACAAACATACAGCTTAGTAGCATAATTAAAGGTGAACACGCAAGTAGCACCTGTGCACAGCTAGCAATAAGCGTGATCGCTGCGCTGCTCTATCACAAATTCGTTGGCACGTTACAATGTTCAATACCAAATTAACAACAATCGTCCTTTATACTTAATCCTTATGTATAATGTATTCATATAAAAACTTATTGCTTTAGTCTTATAAATTAATAGACCGCTGATCCACGCTTCAAATGGCGATAATCGAGTTCATTAAGCGTCCGTACTTCCTTCCGCATTCCGTAAAAAAGTGTAGTATATTTGTGGATTTTCAAACCCATAACATATGACACCGGTAGCCTGTACTAACTTTATTTTGTGCCAAAAATTGTTATTCTAGTTTTCCATTATTCTTTTAGGACAACTTTTAGGAAGCATAAAAGAAAAGCGCAATCTATTCGCTTGCCTTCTAAAGAAATGTGTATAATTTATTTATAAAATGACCTCTGAACATTTCAAAAAGTATAATAAATCATATCCATAAATCTATTAGAGAAAATCATTAATTTTAGAAGGAGAATAATTAGAGAGAAAAACCTATATGGATTCATGTGGAAAAAGCTATGGTGATGGTTGGACACTCCCTCGAAAAACAAGTGACCTCTTTAGATTTGAAAAAGACATTGTGTAATTTGCACGAAGCAACTAATCAACAAATGAGCTTTCATCGGCCTCGGTAATATATCCACAAAGTTTATCTATTGATACTCAGTAAATTGAAAACAACTGGTACAGAACCTAAAATGAAACTATCTTAAAAAAATGAATAATTCCGTCAGGTTCGATCATGTGACTCTATTATATATGCATAAATGACTTCCATGAAGTCGGTACTCGCATTGAAATTGTGCAATTCGTTGATGGTAACACAAAAAAGAAGAACAACAATTAACTGTTGGGTGAGTATTAACAGTTTGTCTTTTAATATGGGCAGAAATACTTGGATTCAACCTACGGCAAACAAGCAGGTGGATTTACGCGTTAAACGCGGCAAGCATGCACTCTTTCGTAATAGGCGAGACTATTTCGGTATCCACGGATACGTACGTCATACGGAATCATACGATCATACTACTTGATTGCATCATGCACTTAACAAAAAAATGGCTCAGTTTTAACTAGAACAAGAACTTAATAATTATATTAAGCACTTAAGAATGACACACCAAGCTAATCTTAAATGGGCATACATGTTCAATATTAAATGCCGATTGTGCAGTACTATGCACACAGAGGAATATATTGTCAACTGACTTCCGAGGAAAATCTATTTTGTATTGATTGGCCACTATTTACACGACTATAAGACTAAGCCGCAACCTACAAAGCTCTAAAAATGTTTTCAAAATGCTATTATAAAATGCTGAAACCATCAGGCAATTGAAAAAAAAAGCAATTTTTATGGTTTTAGTACATCTACAGGGCGGATATTTAAGCAAACGAATGAATTAATAAATTAAACATAGGAAAAGCTTTACGAACGTTCTTTGAACAAGAGAAAAACCATACTTAACCAGCACCTATTTAAAAATACTCTCGATGACTCGATCGATTGTCTACTAAGCTAATGATATTAAGAAATATGTATCCGAAAGCAATTCAGTCAATTACGTATCTCTTCCAAGATAAGAAAGGTTTTTATACGTACTCATTCTATTTCTGTGACTATCGCTCAAGATAACATACGATGACGGATTACCACCAACCAAGCCTGACACGGATCTTTGCCCTGCCGTACAGCCTATAATTTTTTAGTAAAGTAAGATAGTTTAATATATTTTATCATGTTTACATTTATTATATTTGTTATAGATGTTTTTATAATTTTAAGGATGTATTTAGTGTTAAATATTTGGAAATAGCCTGGTCAACCAGTGTCTTTTAAAAAGACACTGGTTAGTTAGAAAAGATTGAGATTTTGGACTGACGCTAGACTAGAACTATCTGGAACCCCACACGTGTGTAAAATAGGAAGGCGGCTTTAATTGCACAGGGCCTGGCAGGCTGAGGCCAAGAATCAGGGTACCGGGTGAGGGAATGAGAAGGCTGTGTTTCACCGGCGGATTTCAAAATTTTCTCCACAGCTGCCGTCTAGGCAAAAGCTGTGAGATCAAAAATTACGACCATTAGAAAAGCATAATAAATGCCTGCTCAGATTATGCTCTGATATATATGCATTGGTAAGGCATTTTGATTTACATCTAACCTTGCCGCTTGTAAGCAGGTGCAACGGCACCGCAAGACACTATGGCCGAAAAGCGAGAAGAAATGGATAGGAACCAAACGTTTATTTGAGAGAAAATTGAGGAAGGTCGTAACCGTCCTAGGCAAAAACAGCAAGGGTTGCTGTCTTGGATTAAGAGACTGATATAGGAAATTCGCGTAAAACGGTTAAAAGTTTTTCCGTATCACTTTTTATAGAACGGATTTTAAGAGAGGTGACGTATAGCCGGGCCATGAATGTTTTTAAATGTACCTCCATCACATACAATGAAACGCACTGAAGCACAGCGCACTGTTTGAGGAAGAAATCTGTGAAGTTCAAAGAAAAGTAACGCCCAGTTAGGCAGAAAGTACTGGTTAAATTTAATACGTTTAAACTAGTGCCTAATGGCTTAAAAATCAAGCGTAAAACACCAAGCTTCCACACTATTGTAGCAACTAATTATAAGTGAGCCATGATGCCCGTATACATTTCACCTCTTTTAATAGATTAGATAGTTTAATAGATTTGCGCATTACCTCTTGAAAACAATTCCAACTTTCGTACTTACTTTAACTAATTCATTTGTACTTAATCTTAGTGTTATTCTATTCTTCGCATATTGTTGGTAGGTGCTTACAAATGGAGTTTTACAAGGTTGACGTTCGGTACTGTTGCTAATACTGCTTTGGGCGATTGGCCCACGGCAAGAAACGTCCAGTTTCAAGTCTAAATTAACGTTTTGAGTTTTACGCCTAGCACTGCCTTCAAATATCATTCCAAATCGGTTTCAAACCTAGACGATTACACTCTTCTTAAATCTCTGACAGGCGAGCATTTTATTACTGTAGCAATACGCGAAATTTACGTACTATTTACGATACTCATTAACTTGTTTTCCAACCAACATATGAGCTATGATCTCAGGTAAAGAATTAGTATTTGGTAACAATTATCTCACATATCTTTGAGATCAATCATGCCATTAATACCGCGCTTCTTGCGCGATAGCGTCTGCATATTAGTAAATCACTTAGCTGCTGCCGGGTGCGTTAAGGGACGTAACGGAAACCTGTGCTGTGGATACTCACTTCTTGCCGCGGTACGCTTTCTTTTGTTCTACGTGACTAACCTAGAACATGACGTTACACGAAAGACTGGAGTCCTAGAGATGCAAAATACTTAACATCGTTTTCGGGTACCCATTCACTTAGTAACTGCATGCGACTTGCCAAAAAAAAAACACGATGAAATCTGCCAGATTATTATGCATTTACCTGCTCGATTGGCTTTTCACACTAATCCTGATTTCACAAACAATTCAAAAATTGGTTGACGTACAACTACTGCAAAACAATATAATTTGATGCTCTTATCCTATCTATGACATTTGCAATCGTGTATGAAGGTTTATTTTTTTTTAGTGTTTATCATGAAGCAATTTGTTTTAACCTTGCGGCACTAAATTGGCCTCAATTCTTTGCGAGTTTGATGTCCATGCATCGCTTCGTTGAATATATCCCCTTTACAATAATTTCTGCACAAATATCCTGATTTATTGCTTAGAAACTCAAATTCAGCTAATATTCAAACGCTAACCACAGAGGCAGGTATCCTTGAATTGTTGATAGGTTTTGTCCAGATGCAGTTGTATGCCTAGTGAAATATTTTAGATTTTATAAGCAAACCTAAGGTAAAACCGTTGCAGCGTATCTTTGAATGCACATATCCAGAAGGATGTATTCCCGGCATAAATATCTGAAAAAGTTACAAGCGCTTTGGAACTATTTTTTAATAACCCAAAGGAGTATTGCATGCTTGCTCGAAAATCTTATTATCGATTATTTTCGTAGTCTTCTTAAGGGCATCATCTGGAGTATTAAAATCAACATGTTTTGTTAAGAAGACGTTTCATGGGTACCTGGTTGGTTGTAATGATTTAGGAGTAGTGTTGACGTCTAAAAAACAAAATAGTGCATGTTAACTTCTTGCATGCGCTAAGTAGTGTAAACTGCCAGCTACAATTATGCTTAAGGTTAAATGACGACGAGAGGCCGAAAAACGGACAGACGATTGCGGATCCTCTGGATCCTTTGTATCAGGATTATCAAGATTCAGCATTAAGAAATTCTGATATGCACCCATACTATACTTGTACAAATAACTAAAAAAACATTCGTAAAATAAGGCAACATAGTGTTATATCTGAAATATTGGCTGTTATAAAAACAAATACAATAAACTTTCGTGCAGTTTTAGAAAATGAACAGTGCGTCATCATTGAAGCTAAATAGACGATATGTACGAGATCTACGGTTACACTTCAGAATATTTCTAAATGTTTTAGTTAATTAAAGTTCATAATCCAACATATGAGATTTATTGCAACTAACTGCAGGCGAAACGGCACCATCATAGCAGTTGACACAGATAAGTGAAATTGGAAGAATTTTGTAAACGAACCCAAAAACGTTACTGGTCTGTCAATGTAAATCCGTTAAGTATGAATACTTGACTGATTTTGCGTATACCGCTACTTTAAATATTAATGTGATGTAGAAAATAGAAGGATACTTTGTCGCGAGAAGCTTCTTTTCTCAGGCGATGAGCTCCTGTCTCGGATATATCGTTACACTCAAATTCGTTATAAGGGAAACAATAGTTGTATTTTTGGTAACCACATAAACGAGATAATGTAATCAGCAAAGGAAAATAATCAAGATTAATGCGAACCGAATTATTTGTTTCATTTAGCGTTGTCGAATTCGTTATCCATAACGTAACGATACCTAGAGAAAATTGTGTTAATTGTCCACTATGTATTTTAAGTTCACCAGTTTCAATTTCTCGTCAGTAAAACTGCTCAAACGTCCTATCCACTTGAAGATTACTCATTTTTACGAACATACAACTGACTTGTCTTTTCTTTCGTAAAAGACGACCGCATATCATAAGCATTAGTTGAGACAGTCACAAAATTTGCAATTCTAACTATAGATAAATACGTATTTTCAAATCTTTAGCATGTACCGAATAAACGTCTATAAGAAAGTAGCTGAAAGCCTATTCACTGAATTGGAAGGTGATTACTGTAAATATGTACGTTTGGAATAAAGCCTTATTGAAATCGGCTTCAAATGCCATCGCACTACACCAAGTTCGGTATACATGTTTTAATGCTTAGCAGTAATATTAGGTCCTTCCAGAAAATGAAACAGTAACATATCTGTTATACCACCTAGTGGTTGCTTAGAAAAACACCATAAGCTTCGAAGTCAATTGCATGGAGTGTGTATATATATATATATATCAAGCAAACCCACATTGCGTTCTAGTAAACAAAGACTACAATATATGCACTTGGAAGCGCTGTATTTGGCGGAAGCTAAAATATTTTTTCCGCTGTCGCTGCTGCCTAGTACCGCTGTTCAAGCAACTTATATTTTCACACTAACAAAACGTGGGCCATGTCGATGACTATGTTATCGGAATTCTATGCTGTACGCTGTTTCGTTACTCGTATTAATGCGATCGGTCGTGCATGCAATGGAATAGCCGTGCTCAATAATCAATGCTTGGACCCGATGAAGCCAATTATGATTACTGAAAAAAGTTATGTAGTTCTTAAGGGAAAGAAGTGACACATGATTAACATATAGCATATATTGGAGCGTAATTGATGATATGTTCATGATAGTCGCAGGCAACATCCATACCAGAATACACCGACAACATTAAGCTAGAATGGTCGCGTTTGGAGGAAGCCTGGAGATGTTTAGTTCCTTGGTTGTTACAGAGAGAAATATAATTGCAACGGAAATTGCGATACGGTATGAAAAACCCACTTCGTGAAAACTCACTGATTGCACATGCTTTCATTACTGCAGAGCCTGCTCTCAACGCTCAGATAGATTCTCCTCAAAAAAGGTCGTCATCATTTTTTCAACTTGCCGCTTGTCAAATGTGTATTCCGTTCACGACCTCTGCCAGCCTGGTGTAGAATCCTGAGTGCACATTAAAGAAACGCATAATACCTTAAGCCTGGGAATCGGGACTGGTGTAGCATTGGTAGGAGCTAATTCTTCAAGAAGATCAAAACGCTTAACAATTATGGTCTCAAAGGTGAAGTCGAACTTCAAGGAGAAATATGAACTCAGATAACTGATAAAAGCCATACAAACGTTTCACCTTTGACTTAGGCTCGGGACCACTCAGGACCAGCTACCCCGCAAAAGAAGTCTTCTATGTTCACTTCCAAGAATCTTGTGCACAAGTAATGTTCCAGTCGTGGTGCTAGACGCCCGCTTATCATCGCATTCTGAAATCCTCGAGTAAACCGAAGATTTACAAAAGAAGTTCACAAATATCTAAAGTAGCAGAAGGCATCCTTAAATTGCCCAGCCGAAAAATTGTAAGCCCCACACAATATCCAATGAGCACATCAAAGGGTCTTGTTGTTTATAATGCTGTACTCCGTCATTTGACGTTTGCATGGAAGAGGGTACCGTTCCGGATATTTTGCAGTATCTCTGAAGAAGTAAAACCTACCGGCCGTAATTTCTATGTACAAACTCTTATCAAGGATTGTTCGTTTGGCATTCAGTTCTTTCCTTATGTTTCTTAACGCATTACTTACTACTAATGGACTACCCGGATGGTCCGGCAAATTAACACTGACGGTCCGTACAGCATAAATGGAGACAAGAAGAAAAACTTTCATTCATCATCTTCAGTCTCTCTATTCAATGTTCATAAATCTAAAGGCAGTGTTTTACTCCAGATGAAGATCCATCGCACTGACTAAGTACGCCCAGCAGAAGGTACCAACTAAGGTCTTAAATTTGTTAAAAGATATTTTTCGGAGAAATCTAATCACACTGGACCATGGCATCACGAAGATGACGAACATGCGATAAGATTCACGCAAGGAAACAACTTGAGACCATTGCTTTTCTCGATTCTTGTTATTCATGTCTTACTCATCCAGCAGCGGCATTCGGTCTTGAAGACGATCCTATATGATGGTAATCTTGTAGCGTACAATTCCAACTGTAATAAGGGCTCGCAATCTTGAACAAACGAGTTACAGAACTGAGCTCTCAGATAAACAGGGAAGTTTAAAAGAGGAAGAAGGCTTGCAAGAACTATTTTTTTTGGCTTTGGTAATTCTTAAGCGAAAACCGTCAGTGAATTCACGTACATGGGCTTCTCAGTCATCATGACAGTAACACCTCCATACATTATATAAAAGAAGTGCACCAGAAGATGATGACTGTGGCAGTCACGGGTAGAAAGTTACAAAAACTATTATTGAAAAGGGCCCTTAAATTATTTAACCTGAACATCGCGCTAGCGGCCGTTTCCAGCGACGCAGCGCCTATCCAAATCATTTGGGAAGAGCTGCGCTTTCAAGATTTGATAACACTGAACAAAGATTAGTTCTACGTTATATGAGTTATATAGCATGAGCTTTGCTATTCTACTATGAGTCACTAAGTACAATTTAGGGTCTTTACGCACAATGGTTGCCAAAACGACTACAGATCCTGCATACGGCATATATGCTTATGCAATCCGCTATCAATAAACCATAAAACATAAGGAAGTTATGTTTGGCTAGATACGCGATAGAAATGTAGGTCGACGCCTACGAAATGTACATTACGGACTACGAAATACACTCTCTGTTGAAATGTAGGTCGACGACAATATATGAGTTATTATGATCGTTAAAGCAGTAAACTGGCCCTGGCATTAATGCAATAATCGAAAACTGACATTAAGTGATTCAATTGTCACCTGAAATTTTATTGTGATGTAACTCGGTATTTCTCCCCCTGGGAACCATTTTGATAAGTGCTTTTAATTCTCAAATCTAGTGCGCTACGCGCTTGTGCGTGCGTTTTGCGTTGAACAAACCGAGTCTGCTTTGTAGGAGGATAAAAATTTATGTAGCACAATTTTCCATCTTGTTATTGCCTACAGATAGGTTACGTAAAACAATATGATACCACGATCAGAATTCGTTCTCTCTACGTTACTAAAGATGAACGTGCCACACACACTAACGTTCGTGACTATTGTTACCGTACCAAAGGCGTATCTGGGTTGTCGCCAAAAGCACCGCGGAAAACGGACCCCACTGCTTTTAAGGCAGACTCATTCACACTCGCGCACGTTCTGGTTCCCTAATTTGCCGTTGGCATGACGATTCGGTCGTCACCACGGCAATAAAAATCGGATTCTGCGAACCAATTTAAAACCATGTTGAAGTCAAAGAAGCGTAATATTTCGGAAAACCAGCTGCCGATTGGAATCTAGTTCAACGGTGATGCTATACAGCATTGGGCTTGACATTGCGTACTCAGTTCAGGTAGATCATAGACGGACTACTGCGGCTCACTCGGGGAGAAGTCGATTGTGTTCACGAAATTATATAACGGCTAGCCTACAAATGTAGGGCAGTCACTTGCAACGGCGGTCATCAGTGTTCTCCAAACGTAACCTGCCTTTCCTGAATAGGCCGTAGCAGCCTGCTACCTGGTCCCTTGATCCCAACGGCAATCTCTTTGGATTTGAAAGGATGTTGGCTGCGATTAGCTTGTAATAACTGACCTCAGATGTGAAGTTCCTGTGAAGCATATCGAGGTCATGCTTCAATGTTTAGTTAACGAGTACTGCGTCTCCAAAGCGCTAATGGCAAAAATCTTTTCCGGACAGCCGCCATCGTTATTGACTTTACTGCCCTTTCGTCAGCAACCTCAACTTAAATCGTTGCAGCCATCGTCATATTTTGTCATCCACCACGGCCCATTATTTTAATGCTTTCTGCCACGTAACCGTCATCGCTTAACCGCCAACACTAATTTTGATCGCGCCCATATTCACTCTGCAACGGTTTCGTTTAAGAAACGTATTAAAATACAGTACCTGTCATCGCTTGCCGAGCGGTGTTGTCTAACACGTCCACTAAATGCCTGCGACTTTGCGCTGAGAGCAGTGTCAGCGTACATGCCCAGGTTGAACTCGTAAGTAATAGTTTGCCCCCAGTTTGTTAGACGCAGTGAACGGAATTGCGCCTGCAAGAAACTCCACCGATTCGCGCTGTTAGTGACACTGGTTCGTATAATTATATAATAATAATAATCAGTAAAGCTTGCACGCTTCACTGACACAGCTGGATGCGCTAGGGCCTATTGGTGAGAGATGTCACAGCTGTCTGGTGGTATCCCAAGTTCCGGCTGCAAATCCGATCGACCAATGTGGACGCGAAATGTCCGTTGCTGAGTGGGTTGCTGATGAGATGTTTGTCCGGTTAAAGATGAAATTCTGCCTGCATTCAGAAATATCTAGAGCACATGGATAATCGACGCTTAGGCCATGAAGTTGAAATACGCCCTACGAATGTCGCAACGAACCGCTCAGAGACCATATCCCCTAGAGGTGGTACAGTACTATTGAGTGGCAATAAGCGATACATCCAGTGGAAGATTATATGATGCTGTTTATACTTATATCCTTCGAAAAGGTGCCTACTATGCTTACACTTCGGCTGGCCTCTGTAGTGATCTTATTTTAGTTAGTGTTTATTGCATTTTTCTTAACTAGTGAACGTTGTTATACGGACAGCCTGCTGTACTTTAAATGTCTGTACTTCTAACTTAAGTATCATAGCGATTATTGCTCTCGTTCTGTCAGTTGAAGTTGCTATGAAACAAATAATTGACCGGATAGGTCTCACCACCACATCTTTCGATCGAACACGTAAAGGAAGACGATTGCTTCCTCGGACCGTACACTCTCGATGGGTATCGGCCGACAATATTTCGACCTAATAGTTCTGGGTTTAATTCTCTGGTAATAGCCTTGACTTGTTCACTTAGTGTTTTTTATGGTTCCAGCTAGATTTCAACAGAGAAAATGGTTTTGCCCATAGAGTAAAACTAGTTGATCTAGTGTTAAATTGTTGCTGGCTTATTTTTTAGAGTGAATAACAACGTATATCGCTGTCAATCGCAAAACTATACTAATAGTGAAGTTTTTTTTCAATTAGAGCCAGTTAGAGATTTTGGTCGCGAAACATTGATTGGACTTCATGCACGACCCCATAGATCTGCGTCTTACCTGCGTTGTGAGATAGTGCTTTTTGTAATGATCACGAATCATCTACATGACAAGAACTGGATAGGAATGATTAGCGATCTCAGCACAAATGTAACTACATGAACTTCACTACTAATTTAGAGCATACTGCGTGCTGGGTATCTCGTAACTACGTGGCATTCACCACGAACTATTGTCTTTTGTGTGATACAAGATCGCCGAAGATCTTACAGTAACTGCGAGATCTGTAAATCTTCGGATTTAAGCTCACAGATCTTGCAACGATTGTTGTAGTCGGTCGTCAGTATTATTAAGCGAAACATCAGCAGTAGCACAACTGAAAAACTGGCTTTGATCTTCAAAAAAAAAAGTGGTTTGCTCAAGGTTGCAAAAACAATGTTTGTATACTTTGAGAAGCGCAGATTAAACAGTACAGCTTTAACTTTAATATTATGTGGGTAATATTTTGAAATTTCGGTTACAAGAAGTTTACGCGCGCCTGATTCGTACGCCATGTATCGTAATTTCCAGCAGCTCTGGAAGCAGTAACTCAAGTGTTAGGCGCCAGAGGATTCAGAAGAAAATCAAATGTGATGCGAGACAACTTAAATTAGACGTTACTACGTAATTGCTGACATAATTACAAATTGAATACGTATATTACTTATAAATTAATTGAATTAGCTGGTAACAACAAACTCCAAGGCAATTTTGCTTCAGATGGTATGCGGAATTAAATAAGTTTGCGTATCCCCTAACAGTATAGGTTACCATTAGAACAACACGGCTATTTTTGTGGAAATGTCGGTGTGACGTTCACCACCACCTACAATACGCATTTGTTCCTGTTGATTTTTTTACCGTTGCAGTGGGTTATCGAATCAGTGCATATATTTGTTGCGTTTCGCTAGATTTGATATTATAAACAAAGCTGCTTCTCAGATTCCGAAAAGAAAACTGTGCTACTATCGCGCAAGCTAAGATAAACGGGTTTTCCAAGTAACGATATTTTTCAACCTATCTCTGATTCCCACGCTAGTTACTGTAAATATTTGGCTGTTCCTTATAATTCCCGCGATAGGCATTGTTGAAAATCTTACAGCTATAAAGGTGAGGTGCTGGGTCTTTGTGGTTAACCGAAGGTTCATCGCAGTTAAGCAGGCTTGAAAAAAAGTCGGAAAACATTGTTATCCTCTTCACTGAAATTTCTATCACGGTCTTGGTGTGGATTTGTGAATCATCAAATCTACTCTACCATGCATTTTCAACAAAAATTAATAACATTTTGTTACAAAACTATAATTATTTTTGGGCGATTATTTTGAGGTCCATTTATTGATACAACGCCCTTAACATTTGTTTCTAAAACAACGTATGTCTAATGATTTTGTAAAACAATATCATTTTCTGGAACATTTTGCAGAATATGCCGTGTTTGTTGAAAATAGAAATGTACTTTTTCTTTAAGGTATCAATATTATACGAATTATGTATACGCTAATATTTTATATAACATAACTATGAGAGCACTGTAACATTTTCCGATTTATGAATAAGTTTCGTACTTCAATAAAATTTTAGAACTCATAGTGAAATAGAACGTTCCTCATAAGCTATTCAATTTCTCTTGCTAGCAGCGCCGAGGATATTAAATTTATACTACCGCTCCACCGAGCAACAGCTCTGTATTCAGGAATCCCTAAATGCATAATACTGAATACCATATGTGCCGATACTCTGTAAAAAGATCACCTCGCGAACACAAACCGAAATTTTCAATCACATTCACATTTCGTAAACATAGCAAGTAAATTTATCGTTATGTCATGTTCTGACCATTGTAGTTGTCGTTCAGGATGCAGTCATGCATATTTAACTTTTGTTGTCGTACAAATACTGTATTTATGTCTAGGTGCTAGTCTGTAGTTTTTTTCCCATCGTTCTTATCAGTAACCTAAAACTAATGCTTCGGACTGAGGATTCACTTAAGCTAAATTGGTTTACGGAGTAGTTACCATCTCTCCTCTAAGTTAATAAAATGTTTACACGTTTACGCATTCTGAGCCAAAGCAGTCTGAAAGTGACATACATAGATTTCGCAAGCCTACGGATTGTCCGAGTTTTATTAGCTTAATCTTTTGCTAAAACTTCATCCGTTACTTAATTCACTCACCACCTAAATTGGAGCTTTCATAGCCGTCCTTTTCGCTTCAAGATCGATTTATCTCCATGATCTTTTCTAGCAGATCTGTTGCTTACGTTTATAAAAAAAGTTGTTCTCAATTACACCGGCGAATAGTTGTCACTGTTTCATACATCATTCTGGGATCGTCGTCTCCTGTGCAAGGAACCTCAAGGGCTAGCCAATAGTGGAAGATCTGTCATATCACGAACTATGCTCACATGTGTCATGTGTCACACACAAAACGGTTACTTATCGTGTGCAGGCATTTCAGAAAAGTTTTGTGAGAATTCGTGGCAAGTAATAGCCATTGGAGATACAAAGCACTATTAAATCAAGAATTAAATTACCGGTTCTTCCACATGGTTTTTTCCTTGACGAGTCTTGGGCACGGTGTCAGCCGTGCCAAAACGATTACGGTATATTTCTGACATTGTCTGATTCACCACCTTTATTACAAGAAGCTTCTGAATTTTCTAAAGTTCGACTGTTTCGTTTCCTCTTTATCGTGATAGGCTTCCACGCGTCAACAGGCCATTGTTGCTAAAAGCTTGTATAGCTCCTTTTTCTTCTACAGAATTACGGGTAGGGTACTTAGTACTTTTGTTACCATTTCAGTCTTTTTGTGGATCTGGAAACCTCTTATGGAGGCTTGATTCGCTATAATTCCTAAGTACCGGGTTGACATCGTAAGTCAGAAGCCTGACTGCAAGTCGTTCCATATCATATATGTATCATCTCTGTTATTTATTTTCAGGCTTGAGAAGAATATAATGCGTCTCGTACATCAAATAATAATCCCGGAAAAGTATCGGCACAGTGCAGCACGCATGGGGGATCTAGTCATAGGTTGCCCATATCGATTATTTAAGCTTTTCAGTAGTATTATTTGAAAGAAAAGCATTGCATTAGTGTTCCTTTTTTCGTTTCCTGTTAGGTTTTTACGAGTCATCGAGCTACCACTTACGTGGTTATGCAAATGACATCTTAAAGGATGCTAAGGGCGAAGAAAAAGATCCATAATAATTACTAGATTGGAAGACCCTCAGTTTCAAAAATGGCACGAAAAGCCAAATTTTCGGGTATTTTATGTATGCTTTACTTAGGCCACACCTCAATGAGTCTTGCCCATATCGCATTATTCTCAAAGTTATAGAAAAAGCTTTTAAAAATGACTCTGGATTGAAGCGAATGACAGCTATAACGAATGGACGCGTCTGTAAGGAAACTCCATCTTGGCACGCGCGAGAACTTTGATCGGAAAATTTGCGCTTAAATACTGTAAACAACTGACATATGTTTGTCCGAACCTGTTCCGAACACTCTGTTGTCGCTCCTTTACCGTATATTTTACCTTTGATATCTTATGCATATGTTTTAACGGCATAGTGATTGCGTTTGACAAGCTGCCCGATATTTTATACACTGCTTCATAGGACGGGTTAATGACTTTTTAGAACAGAAAAGCGGTAGCACTTTGTTCGCCGCTGTTCCATTATATGACCGGCGTTCAGTCGCGTGTGGGTATGATATTTGTGTGGCATTTATTATATGTTAATTGTGACAATCTGTTCAATATTCGAAAGGCGAATTGGCAATTGGGATAACTACGCTGTGTGTGAGAAGGCATGTATCGTATCTCCTTGCGAAAAAGTTACTCATTTGTGCCAGAAAGTAGAGGTGAGATCTGAGCAATCGGCAGATAATTCAGTGGCGCAGTTACAGAAGGGAATAACTCCAAGGTCGAGGTCGTGCAAACTCTTTATTCACCTTGCTATATTTATAAACTTTCATACGTATTACAGGAGTGTTATTATATTTAAATAAAATTGTTTTTAGGCGACTAGGTATAACTTTACCCGTAACCAGGTTAACTGACCTGCTTCGTGCTTGATTGGAGGATAATCCGCATTTATAATCACGCATGCCGTTCAGGGAAGGTGGTAAAAAAACGAAATCGCTAGTTATGTCTTGAAGATGAATATCTTCAAGACATAACTAGTGAAGTATCATCAAACTAACAGAAAATATAATTAAATGCACTGCCGCTGGAAAAGTCTAAGGTACAAATGAGCTCAACTAAGAAATCAACCAAGAAATATAAGTTTACGTGTGCTGGTTCCACGCATCACATATAGCCCTATCGTGCATTTCCGTTATACTTTTTTTTTACTGTTGTAATCTAATCTGTGAATAACGCACAAATCCCACCACGAGTAAACCACTGAGTGCAAAAAAAAAGGGATAATTACTTGCGCTGTGATGTGCTTTGCCCAATTTGCAAAACTCGATGTTAAAAACGAATGTCTAATATGTCAAAATATCTAAACCAAACGTGACTGTGTGTAAGCTGAAGTAAATGAAAAAGCTGGCTACCATGTGCAGCGCGTCGTTTAATCGGGCGTGCCGAGGGATGTGTTTACATACACCGCATAGACGATAGTGACCTTCAGCTTTCAAAGCGCATGGTAAATCTGCTTTTAGTTACATGTATGTACTACCTAAGGAACATTTGCATACAATGTATAGGTTTCACCAGGCACGAGCAGCTGATGGATGAGCTAGGATTTATGATCACGCCTAGCGTGTCGGACGTTTTTGCTGTAAAAAAGGCTTTATCGAGCTTCAATAAATTGCAAGTATAAACATGTCATCACTAAATATGCAGAATACTCCAAAAAGCGACTGTTTTGGAACGATGACTTGGTGGTGTTGTCGTTCTGGCATTGCCTATCAAGTCCCATCTACATAATTTGATTTATAAAAAGACCGACAGATTTACCATTAACTTAAATTATTTAAATTAAAAAAATTATAAAGAAAAGTTTTAGAGTACTACTACTAAGCTGTTGATGGAGGATGGGTAGAATTTGCGTCTGTTTTACAGAATCACTCCAGCCTATGCTATCTTTCATATGAAGAAGAAACAATAATAGAATCATTTCAGAATGGAAGGTAACCAATTGATTTTTGCAGTTTACTAATAATCGCGTATGTACCGCCCTTAGCGTTTTAGTGACAGTAATGACAGATTGTCACTATATAATTCATTTTACGCTTCGTAACATTGGCACCTGTGGATGAAATATCATATTTCATCGCCAACGTCGTCAATAGCGAGTACGAATATTATCCTCCGTTGACTTTATGTAGCTAGATAAATGCTATAAAGTTATATATAAAAAATAAAAAAAAGTTTTGATCAGCTCTATTAGCTGGCTGACTAGTCGCTACGCCAACGTCAGCCAACTGACACACTGAGAATCATTACATTCGCGAGAATTCACGCTCCGCAATTATTGAAAATTGCGCACTCGCGTACGATCGCCTATACCTAATATTAATTAACGTCAAAATGTTCAAAGGCAGCAACAAAAGTTCATACAGGTTGAATAATCACCTATTACAGAGATCATTGCTACATGAAGTATAAACAATTTTTTTCAGCTCCATTAAGCTCGAAGTGCTTAACCACAGGTATTCCGTCAAAATAGAGGATTTTAAAAACGAGCGCACGGTATTGTCTTTCGTAATGAGCACAAACAAGAACAACCTTAGTATCTAAAAAGCGTGTTGAAAAAGTCAAATTGGAGCTATTTTTTAAAATTGCTGTGATCACACCTCAACTATTCGTCGTCATCATGAATTCATATAAACGTGTAACCAACATGCAAACTGAGACGAATCGTATTGTTAGTATCCTCTGAAGCGTGCGAGTGCATACGCCATGAGCCAAGTTCAGAACCACGCTATTGTTTCACGCAATCCAAAAAAAGTCTTTCTAGGTGCCGTAACGTACAGCACTTTTAAGCAAAATATAGCGATGAGTGATAAATTACAAAAGCGGGATAATAAACAAAAATTGTATAGACCTTCTTAAAAAATTTATTCAAGGTCGTCCATTAGGCATTGCTCAATTTTAGCTTCTTTGATGCAACGTCACGAAGGTTTTTCTGTCGGAATTTACCTCAAATCAAGATTTTCGGGACCTTTGGGAATAATTTCAGACACTTATTTCGGACATCATGTGAAGTTTTTGTAAAAAAAAAAAAGAAGAAGATGTATGTGGTTTGTTTTAATATTTCAGAATTCCTAATGTAGCCTTGCGAGCTGTTTTTGCAATCCCCTATAACCGATTATAATTAATAACGTTGTCATTAATTCCGATATTAATAAACATAATTACAAGCATCGTAGCAATGTGTCACATGTGTGGTCAAATCGTGTGTGTCTTATAAACCTATCAGAAGTCCTTTCGTCCTGGAGGAGAGAACCGATATATAATTCAGCTGATCAATTTAACAGGTTTAACAATTACAGAAAGCATTTGTAGATAGTACATTTTTTAATAAATAATAAAACCCACAAAACGACTAAGAGTAATATCTTTCAGCAGCTATTATGTTCAAAACTAATCGAAAACGTTACTTCCCGACTATCCTGTCAATTTATTGTACGACTAAGCCGTTTCTATATATATTGGGTGTGCGTGCTCCAATCGCCCGAAATGCCACAGGACAGCCTTTAACCTGCCAAAACAGTGGCGTCAAAGAAAACAAATATGGCTGCCTCCTCCAATAGGAATGTATATCCCCAAATGATATTACTGTGAGTGCCTCTATTGCTACTATTACCATTCGCTGGTGAGAATACTTGTGATTGATTGTAGTGTATCGATGACTGCCTATCAAAATATGCAAGAGATATATCTGAATGTCCACCTTTCCACCTCTCGTAGCTCTTGCTACGATGATTTGTGGATACACTGAAGTCTGATAAAGCAGGAAGGAACCGTCGCAATCAATGGTGAGGAAGCATAGTATGCTGATTAATTTTTCTGACATAAGTGATTGAAAGGAACTTTGCCTAGTTGGTATACACAAAATGGCGATGATATGAAGCCCCACGAAATGCATTGTGTGGGATATAGAAGGGTTTTTGTTATGGTTAGCCATTTACCGTTTGAAGTTAAAAACAAAGTAACTTCCCAAAAAGTCTCCATTGGGACCATTTGTGAGAAACGACGTATCTATACTACGTGTACATGCTTTTAAATTAATTGGCAAGTTACCTATTATGAGGAAAAAGCTTAGAAAATCTTTAAGGTGTCAAAAGTTCCTCATGCTTCCCTTGCTATACATTCAGATTTTTGAAAGAAGCTACGGAAGAGTACATTATTTTTATTAATTTAGAAGAAGCTACGGAAGGGTACATTATTTTTATCAATATCTTATAATAATAACAATACTCACAATCAATTTATCAAGTGTTTGCTTGGTCGATCTTATTGGCCCTTTGTCATAAAAATATCGGACGAAATGCATTTTGCATCCGCGATATGCGTTATGGAACAATCATAGTGTTGACGTCCGCAGCCTAAATATGCCAACCACCAATTTAAATCTTTAGTAATGTTAGATCTCGTGAAGCATTTTTCCTCTAGCACTATAGTAGTGAGATGGGTTGACCTTCATCTCCCTTTATGCGGTTAAACTACGCTTATAACTATTCAGAAAAAATCTTTCGTATGACTTTCGCTTGACAACCAATAATTAAGATCAATAACAGGAGCTTTATTCCTAATATTACTAGCTAAGATGGTAATAGTTTGTATCAGTTGTTGATATTGTACAAAATCTTTGTATATTTAGGTTTAATCAAATGCAATATTTTTGCGTTTCATGATAGATATAGTTATATTCAGTAATATTGTTCATGTCAAATAAAAGCAAACTAATCGATTATTTTACAAAACCTAAGTAGATACCTATGTCAGTTTCCTTTTAAAAAGTGGTCCTCGACTGATCATAATATATAATATTTTTTTAATATAATTATTCCTATTTAATCACCCAGTCTTCTTTTATATGACAACTATTAATCATGTTTGCATTACATTATGTAAGCAACGCATCGTCTTAAAAGATGTTTATCGTGGCTCAGGGCTTATTTCACAGAACTTCATTTAACGGAAGCGCGACCTTGCCTGTATGCCTGAATTTTCAAAACAGATTTCAATTAGCTGTGCATTTCAGCTGCCGGACTGTATGACTCATTTCTGTCATAGCCACACTATGTAACCGGCAAGTAGTATGCCGGTAGTATTAACAGCAAAAGTGAATCAAATTTGATCTGGTGTATAACCTGTAGTGCAAACATCGACAATAATTAAATTCCGTACCAGAAGTCTGTCTTATTATTATTATAACTATTATTATCGTAGTGAGCTTAGAAATATTGGTGATGATTTATTGTACACAGTCGTTACCTCGAATGGTTTTTTCACGCCTAATTGATAAACAATTTGTACAATCGACATTTTCTGTGAACTTTTTTCGAGTTCAAATTTCGACTTTACTAGCCATACCGCCAACGTTGTTTATTTAGCGAACAGGATTTGCAATACGATAATTCGGTGCTGTATAATGAAAGTTTCGGAATTTCGTATGAAATTCTACATAATTTTATTGTTTCCAAATGACTCTAAGTCTTTTTGTATATCCAGGAACGTACACAACTTTTAAAAGCTTAATGTAACAAGGTTAATAATATTTGTAATAGAGTGTGTGTTCATACGTTTGAAGTTGGGAAAAATCAGTAATTAAGTTTTCTGGCGTATTTCTATTGCAGTAAATCATTGTCATTGTTGTTTATAATCACTGATACAATCACTGAAGAACGAATGAGAATCATTGTATAAACAAAATATTATTTACGCCACCATGATAACTAGAATTATCGTTGTCTGAACTATTTGTTTACAGTACATATGATTGTTTAATTTCGTTTTTTTACAGTAGGCATATTTTTACTCCAATATTTCCGCTAAAAGCTTACTCGAGCGATGAAAACGATTTTTATTTCTCCATAATGTTAACCTGGACTTCGTTGCGTTTACTTTCCCGCATTTTGTTTACTTTCATTTTTATTTTAGAGCCAGGTAGTGATGCTACTTGAGTCATGGCACAAAACTCCTTCATGTACGAAATTTTTAGTACTATTATTCGTTTTGTCACAATATTCACATAATATCGACTCAGATTATGCCTTTCATTTGAATCATTTCCACAGATACTTCACGCACCTCTAACATCAGCATTCATTCTTACGCAGATTGCTTGGAATTTAATATTTCTGAGACTTGATTCTCTCATTTTTCGCTCATAAGTCTCAGGCTTGTTCTGGCCAAGAAACTTGTTACCTTAATTTTCTGCTTTATAAATTATGATATACGTTTAAACATATTGCATGGCGAAACTCCTGTTTAAATGCTAAATTTCATATTTTTCTTTATCTTATTGGTATTCAATACTATTAATACAGCTGCGTATCTGACTGTTAACATAAGCGCGTTTTTTCCATTTTCCGCTGCTATGAATCTACGCGCTTTCATGTGTATCAGTTATTGGTTCCGTCTGTTATAACCATGTTTTTTCTTGCATACTTTTGGTTATATTTTATCTTTTGCTGTTGTTTCTTAAATAAATCAGATGAGTGTCGAGACGGCAGTTGTTTCCTGGCTGGCAGGCTCGGTTGCTGTGCTTTGGCTCTGTCATGGCTCTTACTTCCTAACACTACTGTTGCCCCTTGCGGCCCTTAGCTTGATTGCTGGGTAAGTTGTCCACTACGCGTATTTCACACAAACGTGCGACAGATGGATAGCTCTAGCTAATTTACTCATATTCCGTTTAACATAAGTTGCATTAAATAGATCTAAATAGTATAAGTAATCACATATCAATGAACTGGGTATGTTATGATAAACATTTTGGATTGCCCATGTGTGTTGTCATGATATATTAGAAAACTGGTCTTTTGTTTTTTGTTTGTGAAAAATTTGTTTTCTTCCAGTCTGACTTCTTTTAGTTATATGATAGAAATTGTAGAAGGAAAAACGGAATCCGATCCTTTGACGGCCGCTCTTAGATCTGGTGCGGAAACTGAAGTAACTATCTCGGACTCAAATATACCCTTTCAAGGAATACCACATATCACAAGGTAATTATTTAGTTTTTTAGATAGTTTTCTCTCTCAATCCTAAATTATAAGTAATTATTTATTATGTGAGCTAGCATATTACCTTGCTGTTTAAAGACAGCCCGATATCCTACGTGTACTCTCAACAACGGTGCCATTTGTTTTAGAAATGTCAAGTATGCGATTGTCATTAAATATTTTGCTACTAAAGGATTATATAAAAGATATATTATCTTTTAACCAGTGCTTTTGCAAGTTGAATGCCGTACGTAGTTGTAAAAATAAAGCGAACTATCTTTTTTAATTTTTAATCTTTACAGTCTTTTGCAAATTGCTTTACTAGAACACCATATTTTTTTTTAAAAAATATAAAACGACGCTCAATCAAGAAACGATCAAAGACTAACAACTCAAACTATCGGCGTGACATGAAGACATGAAAAATCAGAATGGAGAAAATGGAGTTAGTACTGGAAATAAATAGGAATACTGAGACTTAAGTATTTATCCTTGTGTGTTTTATTCTAGTAGTGTTTCATTCTTCTCACATTTTTCTGGTATTTTTATGCATGCAGTATTTAGCTAAAATAAACTTTCCTTTGTTATTTATATTACTATTATCGTTCTATCTTTATCGTTCAGGTCTGTTTTATCCCCTTCACGCAAACCGCGTCGCGAGCGTTACCTGACAGGACACTCCGTCATAGACGAATCGTTGTCTGACGTTCTGCAACTCCTCTTTCGGGACTACGTACTCCCATGGTATTCTCGTCTGTCTACTGATGAATCTTTCTTGGCTCACATTAAGGACCTCTTTCATGAAGTTGTCGTTAACCTGTCAAACAAGGCTAAAGAAGTTGATTGGGTATGATTCGATTGCAATAATCAAAGTAATGGCGAATAAAGATCATATTTTGCAACATCAATGAAATTAATAATATCAGATGAGATAGGTTGTAGATCATACCTTTTCAATAATGTGCTAGTTGTTTCATATTTTTACAGAAATATTACGTATGAAGATTCTATTGTCACTAACACCTAAACAATTAACTCTTTCAAAATAGTTATTTTTATCATTTAAAGAATAGAGAAAAGGATACATTTTTTTCCAGGAATCAAAAAGAAGTTGTCAGTTATGTAAGGAAACAATACAACTTTTACTCGCTTCTAGTGAATCAGATTTCATTTCTCAAGCAACAAGCGATACTGTGCTTGCATATTACACAATTTTTTTTCTCTTGCAGTTATTTAAAACACTCTAAAACGACAGAAATAATAATAATAATATTCGCTATGAGGACCCAACCTTGCTCTTTCGCTTTGTCCAAACTGGACAGATTCAAGCTACTTTTTTGGGTCTTTCAACGAATAATTTTTCAAATATACGGTGATTTTATCAGGTTTAAAATTGTCGTGTCATATACTTGTTGGCTCAGATTTGGTTGAATATAATCGCATAAATGAAAGTGTTAGCCATTGAAGCTTTAGCATGTGGAGAAGTTATGAAGTCCTGCTTAATGGAAGCTTTTCATCAATAATAAGCCTTATATGGAAATCTTTATTGGCGCCTGTTTTAAGGATGGTCACAGGATTCTTATACATGTTGCCCAATCACCATAATGGTTTTATTTCAGACCTTTATTTTAAAATAACATTTAACAGGCACTTAACCTTCTCATAAGCGTTTATAGAGATGGTTCAGGTCATATATTATTCAAATCTTGCCCTAAAAGGGGTTTTATATATGGGTTTCAAGAAGGGATTAAAAAGTATTTAAGATTAAGCCACAAAGTAATTACAAATATAATTTGAAGGGATAAGGTTGTCATTGTGGATTTCTCTACAGTCGTTCAAACGCCGATGAATGACCTACTTTTGACTGCCTTACAAGTACTGCAGAAAGTAGCAAAAAATCTGCGGGCTAGAGAGAGAAAAGAGTTAGGTGTGATACCCTGCGAAGTTAAAAGGTATAACGTACGACAGTAAAAATATTTACCACACATTTTTTACACGAGTTAATAATATTGCGTAACTTTATTGATGCAAGTACCTCTGGCAGTACATCCTTCTTAAAAAATATTTTACTTAAACAATTAGAAGCACGCAGTGGAATGCTATCTCTTGATTTTAGAGCTCGAATTACCATGATATGGACCAGCAGCCGCCAAGATTTTCGGTTTTTAGTAAAGTGATGGGCTACTACATTATCGTTCCACCAAGGATATTTTAACTTAGGTTTATTTAACAGTTTAAAGTATGCCTTTTCGCTATAGATGGTAACGTACCGACACAATCACAAAGCATCCCTTGCTTATTTAATTTTTTTTGGGCAACAAGGAGAATAATTAACACAAAGCAGGACTCTTTATTGGACACAAAGTTCTTTTCACTTCTTAGACCATGAGATTCTCGTGTTAACGATTAAAAAATATGTAGTGGGTATTAGAAATAGCAGCCCGCTTGCCGAAATTTTTCGGTTGAATTTAGAGTCAATACTGATAAACTAATGCTATGTACACGAATTATAAGTGTAGTAGCTGGCGTCAGACTTCAGCAACACAATCCAAATAGGCAAAAATAAGGGCTAGAGGTTCTAAGCTATTCATGAAACAGTCCTGAAACTTAAGACCACGATAATGTGATGACAATGATGACCACGATAATGAATTCTTAACTGAATGGTACTGCAAGCTTCCAAATCTGAATCAATCTTTTTGACATACTATGGTTGTACAGGACTGTGTGGCGAATATTTTCGCATCACTCATATTTGATGTTTTAGTTTACTTTCTTCACTTATACCTTAGTTTACCCTCTTATGGTTCTGGGGTTTTGGTCTCAAAAAAATGTTGTTGGTATGGACGTTTGTATACACAAGCTTAATCATATGCATTGGAAGGTTCCTTGTTCAGTAGCTCATGCTTGTATGAATTGTTGTAGTTGCTCTCAAAACGTTTTCTGCTTTACTTCCCCAGTATTAGAGATACATAGCTTCAGAGTTATTGAAAATACTAACCTATTAAGCAGCTTTGCGACCACACTTTGCAAAAAAATCGGGTCTCCACGATGATCTGAGCCAACTTTACGACAGCTTATCTGAGCAGTATTATTTAAATCATTAAAACGCCAAACTAAAGATATAAGTGATCCCCTTAAAAACTTTTTAAAAGTCTTGTTTAGCAAACCGCAAATCCGAATGTAATACGCATTTTTGTGCAGGAATCTCCCTTTTTTTAATTTTAATATCATTGTCTATTTAGTAATTTTTGCAAGTTAAGTACGCTAATGCACAACTTAACAAAAAGTGTCTTTTTCTTACCTTCATTTATTTTTATTTATTTTTGAAATGCGATTTGTCTGCCTGTCTAACATGACTCTCAAGGATTTTTTGTTAGAACTGCGCAGAAATATTTGGATTCGGCTCCAAAAGGTATTCTCTCTTACCCATAAGATGGAGCAGCCAGGCACTTAACGTCTATTCTAGTTAGGTATACGCAAATTGATGAGGCTTTATACTTGCAAATTTGCTAATGAGGTAAATTAGTTTATTTTGTATTTAATATCAGTAACAACCGACGGAGAAAACAAATGAAAGAAGTATTAATTTTTTATCAGATATTAATTCTAATAGCTTTTTACAAGCACATACTAACAATAATAAACATTTTTGTAACAAAAAAATATCGTAATTTTATTTCCAATCGTGCAAAATTGTTGAGTGCTGTATAACCAGTGGAAGCTACATATCTTGTTTACTTTACAGGTAAATTACTTGACAGTAAATCTGGTAGACGACTTTGCATCCCATCTGCGGTTATTCCGACAGGCTCAGGCAAAGGTTCATAATAATGTTTTGTACTTTTAAACCCTTAGTTGAAGTTAAAGCTTATATATGAAAGGATGTATAGTGACTGGCACTAATCTGCGTAGTATCGATGATCACGGGTTGCCCCTACAGCAGCGTGAATATTTGAAAAAAAAAATGGTCTGAGCAGCATTTATACATTCTACATTAAGTACACCCGTTTTCCGTGATTTCTCGTAAATTAGGTGAATTGCGGCTAGGTTAACTTTACGGTGATTTAAATAATCGAACACCAAATTCGATGTCTCAACCTAGTATGTTCGGTATAATCGCATGCTTGTCTAAGCACCACTTTTGCAATTTCAGTTTTCACTTTTCAAAGTTCGTTCAGGCTTCTCCGCTCTATTAAGCTTTTCACACTATGTCGGGGCACTACTGAATAAAAACTATAATAAATGTTTATTTCTTTTTCTTTCTTATTTCTGCTTATTATTTCCGAAGTGCACATTCGTTCGTAGGCTAACATTTGTCATGTTTGAAAAGGAATAAATTACGAACTAATTGGCCAATTGGAACTTGGTGTTTAGGTGCAGAGACGTCCGCACCAGGAATCGAGCTATTCGAATGGAAGAGCTAACGCTGATCATCTCCTGCATACCTTCTTCAGAATGGAGACGGCCATGGAACGTGAGCTTTGTCGAGACCTTGTTTGCATTTCTAAAGAACGAGAGATCCGTGAGTACAGCGAAATAATCAAAATCATCGAGGATCTTTTGTTTTTGCCTTTTGCTAGTTACTGTACTTTATACTTATTCCAAACAGTACAGCTATTGGTCATATTAAGAAAAGAAAATTCAATTCAAAATAATAATTCAAACGTAAAGCTTCCTTATGATTAAAGCATCTGACCAGGCACCACTTCGGTAAATTTCGAAATTTTTCAGTGTCATTTGATACTTGCCTGCTTGAAGTAAGCCGTTGAAGTTCAGTTTATCAAAGCCGTTGAAGTTTAGGTTATCAAATTATGAAGTTATAAAAAGGAAAACATACATTCTAATGAACCATTTTCCGCTTAAATCGATACTAACAAATCGTACATCCCCCATTTCCGAAAATTAAATCGAAATTCTACTTGATGCTGTATCAAGCATGTGTTTGTTTTTTTCCATTGAGGTCGTTAGCACCTTCTTTGTAGTCGATCCCTTTCTGTAAACGGTATTACTGGCTTCATCTGAACATGCCGGCTAGTCCACTACCAGGGACGCATTTCCTTATTCGATTGACACTACATACGTAAATTGTATTACCTTAAAAACACTTATTGGCTATAATTATTGAAGCATTTTGTATACAATAGCAGCTATTTTTATGCTACAAACACTGTATTCGAAGAGTGTAAGCCTATATCGGTCATAGAGCAAATTGCAGCGAAGAAGACATTATACCATAGAAAACGGTATCTATTAACCGGTGCCGTTAATCGACTGACCGTCGCTGAAGTATGCTGGAGAGCTTCGTGTGGCCTTAACTGGCTGCTTCGCATACGAATGATACTGTTTGGTTTTAGTAGGGTACGCTTCTGGTCATACGGGTCGCGACAGCTATTCTGCTTGACACCAATTTCGTGAATAGGCGGATTTTAAACTTTTAAATATTGGTTTCCTTCATGCTCGTAAAGTTTGAAGCTATTTACCTAGGATTGTGTTTCGTACATAAACCAAAAGAACTCATGAAAATTATATTTGTTTTCGTTAAATTGAATTTCACTGAAAGCACTCATATATGTACGAGCATCATATACCTATATATGTATGAGGTAAAAAATTATGTCAGGAGCATGCAAGCTTGAAAGTAAAAGAATTGTTATGAAGCTAGAATTAGTATATATAACAAGTCACACTAACATTGATAATCATATACGGATATTCATGACAAATAAATTCCGCGTAATTTCTTCCGCATAAGATATTGATATAATCTTTTTTGAATGACAAAGGCATTAGTGATTTTTTTTGAAGGATTACCAACAGCTATACCGTAGAATGACTTTTAGAAAGTCTCATATCCGCTTTTGAGGCGACCTGTTCAAAAGCACCTTATGTTGCAGTAAGTCATTGTACTTCTGGTTTGCGCGACTTGGAGTTGGAGGCAACATTTGCTTAAAATAATCTGTAGAATCTGTAGTGATTAGCAATCGAGTACGATTGTTTGGTTTCAAAGGAAGCCGGATGGTTGATCTGATTCGTGATACTATATGACCTACAGATTTTACAAATGTTTTAGTTAGGACTGTTGCTACTTGTTTGATGGTGATCGTTTGTTTACTCTTTTTCAGAGTACCTTCAACAAGTATCAGAAGTGCTACTGTACCTTCTGCTTCCCCCTGCTGACTTCCAAAATCATGTGACTCGTGCATTCCTTCGTGAGCTAATAGCCAACATCGTCTTATTACCAGTAATAGATATGATCACCGATCCCGATTACATTAATCAGACTATTGTATGGATGGTACGTCAACGCAATAAGGGCATCTACAAAGGCGATGAAAAGGATGTACGTAGGGTGAAGTATGAGAATAGATATTTGCTACATAGTCGACCTCTGAAGATCTCTTCACTTTCGAAAATTTGCAGTTGGTGTGCCAGTATCCATTTCGAAATTTTTGGGAAATGCTTTTAATTATTAATTTCCTTTCCTACATTTCAATATATAGTTGCATATATTTTGACAATAACGAATTCCATTTCTGAATGAACTTGTTGTACAAATGTACTCTTATGAGTAACCATCTTTTTTAATTTTTGGTAACTTAATAGAAATATGATAGAATTTTTGATACCAAGATTCGTGACAACAGATGTCGATATAATCAAGCCTTGTTTGACTATGCTTAAGCATGAGATATGCGACTCTAACGCTGCTGGGTTTCAGAGTCGATTTTTTTGAGACCAATATTAACGGACGATTTAAATCGTCGAGAAGTAAGCATATTAAAAGAAATTCTTAGCTATATTTCGCTTCTACAATGCACATAGCTTTCGTACTGGTAAAATTTGGATTGAAAGAGCTCAGTAAAGCTATAAAAGACCCTGAGAGGGCTTTTTACATCTTGTTAAGCGTATTGCGTATAAAACACGATCCACCTACATTGACATATGTGGCATAAACGGTGAAGGCAGATTTACATCTGTCTTAAAAAACCGTCATAAGTTTAAAGTTGAAATGTCAGACCACATTTAAATATGAACATTTGAGATTTTACCTGTCCTCCTACATTTCGAAATGACAAATGTCGAGATTACTATAAATACCTTGATAAATGAAATTGCTATCTATAATAAATCCCGGGAAGTACTGACACCGAGGATTTCGTATGCCGCTGCAACCGATGGGTTAGTTACACTGAATGAATTCTAGCAAAAGGGGTAGATAAAATAGACTTACCTGACTTTAGCATGACTGTCAAAGAGTCTTATGATTGGTACTTATTTGTGAAAACTAATGGGTATAATTACGACAAGCGGGGTTCCTGTTTTCAAAATAATATTTGCCATTTTTGTAGCACAGCTCAGTTCTGTTCAATCTGACGGCAGTTTTCAAAATGATGTTTGCCGTTTTTGTAGCTCAACTCAGTTCTGTTCAATCTGAGGGCAAAAGCTCCAACTTTTTTATAATAGCCAAAACACAATGATCACTTTCAAATAAAACAACGCCGTTTATATACAATATCCTGTTCATATTACTCGTACCTTTAATTATTGTTAGCGCAGCCAAAGGGTTCCTGCACATAGATTATGTGCAGGAACCCTTTGGCCGAACCCGAACTTTTTGTTTTTTTTTTGAAGTTGAAGTTTTGGCTGAACCGAAAGTTTTAGTTAGATTAACTAAAAGTTTCGGTTCTTTATATAAACACTTTATAGAAGTGTTCCCATTAAGCATTGATTCAGGCGGTTAGACCTTTTCAGTACCAAACAAACTGTATTAACGCACGATTTCAAATTTAGACCACCATGTTACTGCGTTATTACAGAGACAGTCTCCAATGATCTATTACTACATCGTGAACATTACATAATTTCCAGCCAAAGCAAGTGGCACATAGTAGATACAGAATCATTTTGTATCACTTCAAAGATGTGTCAAATCTATTTATTTTGTCGATGGGAGAACTTTATCATGTTAAAATAAAAAAAGGTACTTTCGCTATAGGCTTTCTCATTTCAACAGTACGCGTCACCTTTAGAATTAAAAAGTTTTAAGTTTAAAAGTACTACACCCGCTTCGCATACAGTTTGCAATCTTCAGATAATGATGTCAATGACTGACGAGTATCATAAATCAACTTTTTAACGATGTTTATTCTTCGTCCATCGGATATCAAATACAAGAGTTCATATTTTCAAAATTTGGTTTGGATGAAACAGAATAAGGAAGCTGTCGTTCCCTCAGAAGATTTCTTAGCTGTACTTCGTTGCACTGATAGCCTGGATGAACTAGTCGCTACTCAACAGATTGTCAGGCATGAGATCGCTGTTCAACGCAGTCGAGATACCGGCGGTGAGCAAGACGAGCAAGTAAAACAGCAGCTCAAATCGCTGTTCTACGTTGATGAAATTATCACAAGTAGGTACTCCTTAAGCTTGGTATATGAAAAATTATATAACCTGTTGAAACAGTAGGTATTCGTTATCTAAAATTGAACTTTACATTTAATCAACTCAGTCAAATGTTATATAAAAATGCCTAACAAGATTATGTTCTAACAAATTCTAGATCAAATTGCTTCTTGACAGATTTTCCTTTATACAAATGGTCTAAAAAAATATATATAAAAGTCACAAATCAGAAATTCAAACCAGGGTATTCGTCATAAAAGCTGGTACACATTAATTTTGCAGAGCGTATCCAACGGCTAGAAGATGGCACGTTTGATGCAGATTCCAGTGGTCTTCCGTGTCCAGCCGATCTGAAAAAGCTCATGGCGAACGAGCTATGCAATCTTTCGTTCGACGATATCCTTTGCAATAACATTGCACTTTCATATTTCATCGGTAAGGGATCAAAGGACACGCAGAGTAACGCATTTTTTGGTTACCACATTTTTTCATATAATAATCCATCAAAATGCTGTCACGCACACCTAATGACGAAGAAACGGATAAAGCGTTACTCTGAAAGAGCTCAGTTGCGTCGTTTACTAATCTTATTGATGTTACATTCTACTAAATTTTTCATTACCCATATATATTAAAAAATAAGCATCTTCTTTAGCGTTAAACACTGTTATCTAAAATAAGAATTTGAATTGATTAAGGCAAAATCCCAAAAAATAAAACACCTGTTGTTATATATAGGTGTACAGATATCTCGTTTCGTGCTATGTAAATATCGTAAATACCTCGAAAAATCGAAACATGTGTATTGGACTTATGTTTTCATTCATTTACAACTTCTAATTCCTTTTAGAGACCTAACCAAAAGGTAAAGAAATAGGGAATCAAGCAGTACAAATTGCAACTGCTAATCAATGAGTAACCGTTCAAAGAGCGTGAAGCAAGTTATTATTTGTTTACTTCACTGCCATACCTTCTAATGTTTATATCATTACGTTCTTTTTACGTACTATATTTGAAAATGATTCTTACAGCAGGTTACACATTGTGGTAGCATTGAGCTGAAATATCAGCGCTTAAAAAACTCAAAAAGGCTAGGCTTAAAGACCACATTCTTCTGCCCGTCGTAGTATTGTAATGTCTCATCTACTCGAGCTGAGATTACCGCACAAAAAAAATTATATAATGCTAAGAAATGACAAAACTTGAGACAAGGTACAACAAGGTAACCGTAACTGTTCATCTAAGCTCGATGCACATTTTACTTGATGACTTTCCTAATGGAAAAAATGTCGTCGGAATTGAAAAACAACCGGTGTCAGACATGATTTGCCGAATCGCTTTTTTCTTACTACTACCTACTACAAAGTAACACACAGCCGATTACAGAGATATATTAGATTCTAGGTGCTCTTTCGGTTTCAAAGGGAAATCATAGTTCTGTGGAGTTCATATAGTAACTTCATGTTTACATATCACAGATAATCAATTTTACAATATGTAATTGTACCTAAGACGACCCTCGAATGAGCAAATTCTAAATCATATTGTAACGCATTGGATTGCTGAGTATTAATTCGGTAGAAGTGAATTATGAGCTCTGGCATCTGATCTTTTTGTTTACCGAAGTAGTTGTACGATGAATAGACGAATTTACTTGTAAAAAGTTTAAGATTTTTAAAGGTTATACTTTAATTCAAAACTGCCCATACACGGGCTTGCTATTTTCAACTAATTACTTAAGTGTACCTATACCAATTAATACCAGTACAGACATCAGCAGTGAATGTCTTTACTTGTTACAGAATTTATGACATCTGTTGGAGCTCAAAACCTGATCATGTTCCATTTACATGTTGAGGGTTTTAAGACTTCAGCAGAACAAGTGGCTCCTGGAGGGCGGGATATTCCATCAGGAACACGTTTAGAGGGATCAGTTCAGAGCTTGCGTGAAGCAGCTCAGCATATATACAATACGTACCTCTCTGAGCAAGTAAGTCACCTGTGCACCGATTTTTTTTCTTGTAGGATTGCCCAAGCACGATAACTACACCTTGCTTGAAAATATGTATTAGAAATTAGAAACTGAATATGATGTAGAAGCCTCACCTGATTCAGTTATATATTTTTGGACAGTATAGCGACTACAAACGGTAATTCGCCATACCAGTAAAAGCCAGTGAACGTAATTGAAGACTGATGGATTTGACCTTATTTCTAATATTTCTAATAAGTCGCTATTTGCAGAACATGGCCAGTTATGTTTTGAACTTGATTATGTTTTTCATATTAATTAATGTATCAAAAAGGTTTAAAACTTTAGCTACTGAATTGAATCCATCATATGTACAAAACAAGCCAAAAACTATGAATCGTTTTTCCTCGAATCTTTAGCCAATTAAGCGGCAGGAATTTCTTTTAATAAATATATTTGATATTAAAACAGTTATTGTCTATGTACAATCATTATTGACCCCACAATACAGGAAGACGCGTATCTAAAGCAAAGCCATGAGCAGGTCCTTCCTAAACATATCTTGTAGCTCTGTTACCGATAAGCGTGAGCCGATCGAAAAAATAAATTAAGTCAAAATTGTTAAATTGTTAATAAAGCCCGTACTCATTATAAAGATATACAAACCTTTTAGAAAATATAAGTGCTTGAATAAATTAAAAATTCCGCAGAGTAATTGAACACAAATTTCTCAAGACTCTTAACGCTGAAATATATCTCTATAGTTTCTAGGCATTTTTGACCGTGGTATCAGCTTTTTCTGTGAACTGGCTACAGGTGTATTAGTTTGAGAAAAAAAAAAATTGCGATTTAGTAAATAATTTTTTTATAAGACAATTCCTTTTGTTCCTACTTATTTTAGGATATCCTAGCACCTAAGTACATAATATAATGAAACTTATAATGTTTCGTACGAACAGAATTGCCCTTTAGATCATGTCAACACATGAATAACTAGCAGTTTATATTAATAATAGAAGTGGCTTAAATAGCTAAACAAGGTATATCAACAACAGCATAGCAATATAGCTAACCCTTTGTGAGATTTGCATCTTTTTGCCTTGCCCCCACTCATTTACAACTGTGCTACGGGTTTCTGTAACAATACTTGCTGTTTATTTATTTATTCTTCTAACGTTAATTCTAACCGTATCACATGTATCCTACTTGTTGGGTAATATATAAAGAACCTAATAACATTTTGTGATTGGAGGTAGGACTAATGGAATCTACTCCCAAACCCTAACAGAGGTTATCAAGTGCGTAGTTCCCAATGTTCCCTTAAACGCACTGTTAAGAAGATCTTAAACATGTATAAATTGTATTGGTATGATTAATTTGGTCATGAAGGATGCATTTTGCTTAGTAGGAACGAGTGAAATTTTGCCTGTTTCTTTAACTGCTGTCACTGGGGTACGTGCAGAATTTTGGTCGTTGTTCGCTTAATTCTCCGAAATAAGGGTGAAGAGTATGAACATGTTTTTCAACATTCCGTTCTTTCCTTATCCTTCATTCAAGATTATTATGTAATAAACAAACTCAGGAATAATCTGTAGATCATCCTCGCTTCTGGAGAGACCATATTTTTCACAGTTTAGCTATACAGAATGTAGGTAATATTTTTGTAGTTTGAGAGAGAATGATAGTAAGAGAGAGAATTTTTTTTAAAGAAATCTAGAGAATGGTCCTACAGACTTTAATGAGGACCATGTGGCGCTGCCAAGATTTTTGACAAACGCATCAAGCAGATATCCATGCCAAACAGGTTTATGATATGCTTAAGCTTGCATTAGTAGCAAAACTTTATGACGGTTAGGAAAGAAAGGTCAACGATTTAAAACTAACGAAAGAGGTATATGCAAAGGCGTTTTTAAAAATAATTTATTTAATTAACTGAGCCAGTTTTTTTATTCAACGACCAAAAATCTCAGTACAGCTTTTTTCTTTCCAAGCTTGAGAACTCCAGTATTGTATCGTATTCGAATTGTCAAATGTTGTTTTAAAAAAAATCTAATATCAATTGACGGCAGACCCCTTAATAAAAATATCAGTTGGAGTAAGCATCGTATGAGACAACTATTAATCAATTTTTAGTTTATGAGGGTTAGACGACGGTTTGTGGGGATGATTAGGCAAACAATTTAGTTTTTTATAGCAAAAAGAAGAGCTCACAGTAAGCTGCTTTGTTTTCTCGAATCTCATCTATATGTGCACGAAGCACTGCGTAGATTATTTAGAGTTAAGCATATTGCAGAACTGCGATTATGAAGCCTTCATTATTAAGAAATTGGGGCTGTAAAACATCAGTGTCTGCAGGAAGATGGGAAATTGATAAGAAAAAATGTATTAGCAGAGTACCTTACATCGCTTCGAGGTTTATCTTATAATTTGTTTTTAAACATTTTCAAGATCATGCATATCCTATGCTAAATAAGAATATTATACTGGGCGACAGTACAGGAAACCTGGAACTGCAAGCCTAATATTCCATTTTACATGGAATTGCAGGCACTTACTTAGAAACACCAATATATATTACGTGTAAATACTCTTAATCAACGTTCATACAACATTCTTAAATTAATTCACAACTTTCTTATTTTAACGTTTTTCGTTATTTTTTGCAATGTGAATAAGTTGTTAGAATTACATCTTTTTAGGTCTAGCATCAAAAGCTTTCTCCAATTAATGAATTTCATTACCCAATTAAATTTTACCAGATAGCGCTTTTCCTAATAGATAGTATTAGTCTTAATAAGTAGATGCGTGTTAGTCACCTACACCACGCCGTCTCCAATAAGCTGACCTACTCAGTGCAAATATGTGCACGTATGCTAGACAATAGAGAACGTCAAATATGTACTACTGTAATTATATTCGTGCCTTATCTTAGTCAAATCCATGGCAAGTTTACGTGAATCATAAGCGTGGGATAATGACATTACGTAGATTGCTGCAGAAGAGAGAGTTTTTCCACAATTTTTTCTTAAGTGGACATTGTAAAAAAAAGTTGTGTGATCCTGGTAACTAGCAGTCAAATTTTAACCTATGTTTACAGTTTCGGGTTTATAAATATTTTTAATTGATTGTTCTCCAGTAAAATAATTTTTCGGAAAGCGATTAGGATAATCTTACGGAGTGAACTTAGGTTTGTTTAATGGATTGGATGGAACACCCAGTCCAGTTTTGGCGTTTATGTAATAAATGTTTAAAATTACCATGATGAAAAAGTATTCTTGTTGAATAAGCGCCAATCGTCGCAAGCAACGAATACTTTTTGGTTATGTTTGAATTAAGGGTCCGTCTTGCTTACGACTGTGCGCAAAAAAAGGCTGATCAATATATTCAGAATTTGATCATACGGCACTACACATGACACTAATAGCGATCGATACACTCGCAAGGTACTCAAAAATCCTAAGACTTCGGAATTCCTTGGCATTGGATGCGAAACATCTTATTTAATATACCAAAAATGCTCTCAACTTTCACTTATCTAAACGTAAATTATATCCTAGACAGCCGTTAGTGCGCTTCTATAAATTGTTACAATAATATAACACGTCCAGGTAGTAGCTATCCGTGAAGCGATAAGTCCCCTTTCTTAAGACGAGTGCATCACTTTTTAGCAAAGCTATGTTTGCAATAAAAAGATGTTTGTAAAGGTTCTCGTTCGAATTTTTCATCACTTCCATATGACATACACTTTCATAGCGAGTACATATTCTGGCGTTTCTTACTACTATATATAACTCAAAATTGAGCGGATCGCCACGGTTACGTAGTAGATGTGCTTACATACCTAATCACAAAGCAAAAGCAATGTATACCAGTGGGTATTTTATTATTTTTTAATATTTTTCTTAATACTATATTTTTTTACAAAGGTTTTTCTGAATTTTTGTAAATCTTTTTTTGCAAATTCACATTGTTCCGCATATGCCAAATAATCAGGATATGCAAGTTCCTGTAAAGTTGCTGTTGACAAAAAAAAGAACACCTACAATATGTGCTATATTTTTTTTAAATTTGGAAATATATTTTAATCTTTAAGAGATTGCAGTATTTATAGGAAATTTGTTTCAGCGGGATTTGTTATTATTATTATTTCTATTATTTTTACTTGACACGCAAATAATGGCTAAAGTTTTTTTTGAAAAAGAGGATTAAATTAGGGAAAATAAAATGAAGTAAGCATTATGGTATGGGTTGGTTCCTTTCGTGGTTTTGCTAAACTGGAAAACGTTATTAAATGCAACTATGGCAAGCGTTGTAAGCTTTGAAAGAATTGCAGTTAGACATTGTGTTACCTTTGTCGAAAAATACTAATTGGAAAGAATAGTATTTTTTGCATTACCTATAATTTTAGGAATAACCGGAAAAAATGCGTTACTACTTATCCTGCATACAGCTCATAAGATCGTAGAAACAGAATAATCTCATCCCACAGATATCAAGGTGTTAATCCGGGATGTGAGCTGACAAAATCTTTTCAAGTTATCAGACTCTTTTAGCACCTATCTTTTATAATAATATATCTTTTATAACCTATATTTTTTCACCTATTAGGTGAAAAATTTCGCACGTAATACTGCATAGTGGAATGGTATTCGTGCAGACCAGACGTTACTGCACGATGAACAGTTTTAACTAATCTAAGCTATTCAAAAGGATCAAGAGATTTAGCTAGGAATGAAATGCGGGACTTTGTGGTTAGTTCTTCTTTAAAAAGTGCACACTATGATCTTGTCATTTGTTGAAGCCTATGTATATCACCCGCTTTTTCTTTTTCGAGAACGGAGATACGGAATCTTTAAAAAAGCTATGTCAAGTACCGTTCGCTCCGAATTTTGCCTAATGTAGACAGCGAGTAATATTTCAGAGTGCTTATGAGCAGTCTGATTATTTGACTAGGGTGGGGTGCACGAAGCTTTGGGCGCCGTTACTTACGACTTCCTCGAGCGCTTATGATTGAGTAGCTTACGCGTCGACCGGTCCTTGTCATTTGAAGAAGTCTCCTACCTTGCCATCTATTAAAACCGGAACGAGAAGTAGCTGTGACAAGTGAAGAAGCCGGTACAACACATCAACATCAAAAACAAGCACTATTTTCTCGCAAATTTGAGCTTGCAACGAGTTAGGCCTTAGCTCATAGTAGTAAATACCCCTCGTCCCTAGCGCAATCCCTGTCTCAAAAATGTCCGGCCGTTCTGGTACTTGTAGGGGGTGTAAGGAGAGCATTTAAAGCGGCCTGTAGTAGCTTTCTGCTTGAAGTATGCTAGAATGTTTCGCGGAACTTACAGAGCGGACTACGGAAGTGATGCATCAGCTGATCACTCTCTGAAGTTATGTAAGAGTACAACGTTTAAGCAGCGGATTGTTTAATGGAAAGTTCCGTAAACTCTTTAGATACCTGTTCATTGCTCGGTTCCAAAGCAATAGTATGTGTAGTTTATTTTTTATCATATGCTAGAACTCGAATGAAAGTTAGCTGGTCTCGCAGAGAAGAGAGAAGCTCTTCTGACCACCGGACCGGTTTTCGAAAAGACCAACAAGTTATCATAATAGAGAAAGACCATTTGCTGCGGAAAAGACACGTTCTCCTAAGAAACAGGTGTTGGTAAAGGTGAGAAGGTGATGCAATTAGTGGAAGTTGCTGTGAAAAAACTTCCCTAAAAAGGCTCCCGTAATCGATCGACAAACGACATTTAGACTTACCCAGCACAGTCGAGGAAATCGAATGGTACATCAGGATGACGGTCGAAGCTTTTGACGATGAGTTCAAAAAACAATTCGACACGATTCTGACCTGTTCACCTTTTTTCAGTTAACTGCACGACAGGCAACAGTACCGTCTGATTAAAAATTACGCAGGATCGGTTGCTTTTCTTTGTACTTCCCATGACTATATACACACAGTGGCAAGTAGCCAAAAGTGATCAAGTCAGCTGCAAAGGAGAATTTGCCAAGAATATAGCAATGATCCTGTAAAAAATGTTTAAGCGTCAAAAACTCTGAATTTAAGAAAAATGCAAATCGCGAAGCGATAGGTGTTCTACCGACCAAGCCTTTAGGAGTCTGCGAACTAAAAGCGCGACTGCCGCTGGACCAAGAACCGCGATGAACCCGAGTAAACCTTCGAAATCACCGTTTGAGCGTCGTCAGTTCTTACACCGATGCCAGAACCGTCGCAGCAAATAGCACCACTTAGAAACGCCCTTCAGAGAGAGTTATAATTGGTCTCGGAGTCGATCACCGAATAGAGGCCAGAGTCGTAGACGCCGAAATAATTTAAAACGCATTCAGACCAGGAAATTTGGGAAAATACACATTGTATAATAAAATATAGAAGCAACTCGCGCTTTATCAGTGCTACCATAATTTGCCATAATAGACGTCTCCATTTTCCTGAAAGTCAAAGCCTTTAGAGTTTTTGGGTTTCTACAGCGCTCACTTTTCCGTACATTTGTGTGCTGGGCGATGACGCTTTAGTACAAACAAGCTTTAAACGAAATCTGTGCCATATTTGGAAAGTATGGTGTACTATTGAGAAGCAATAGATGTAGTATCATAACAGTATATATTTGGTCTCTCAGTAGCAAAAAAGAAAGCTATGCTGATCAAAAGGATCGCTCGTGCTACACACTATCTTTACTGGCTATTCATTGGTGCTTTCTGGCGATTTAAGCAACAGCATTGACAAATGAATAAACTGCGTAGCTGGCCACTACTAAGTCTGCTCAGTGACTTCCGGTGTTACCTACTCCCCGGTAGCAATGCCAGCGTTTAGAGGTTATATAAAAAGATTAGTAATCGACATATTCGCATCCAATTTGCAAGCACTGAATGCCAGAAAGGACCGATACATTAAAAGAAACGATCCGTTAAGGGAGGGAAACGCTTTAAAGTAGGAGGAATCGGTTAAATTTCAGCTTCTCTTCTAGTGAAAAATAAGTATATAAAAAAAAAAAGAAACGTCGGATTACCTTAGGTGCTTGATTCGGCCGAGGTAGGCCCCAAATTGGCAATTTTGCCCCCGACATCACTAGATCCGGACATTAACGCTTATAATGAAACTTTGACGGAAGTACCAAAAAGCTTCACAGCTGTTCCGAGATCGTGCCGGAATTCAGTAAAAGTTGTAAGCTCTGAACCAGCCGCTATTATGGTAGGCTTGGCACGAAAGCTGACCAAACGCCACCCGGATAAGAAAGTGCTCCGTAGATGACTAAAGCTTGTATTGGTGAATTCTTGAGTCAACAGTACTTTGCACTTAACAGGTAAATAATACAAGATGGAAGGGAACCGTACAAGCGTGTGCGGAAGAAAATTAATGCCATGCCTTATAAACTTTTCAGAGATAATAATACACTTAACAAGTATATTCTCAGCAGTAAACGTCACCGCACATGTTGCGCCTTTGCACGGTGGAAAGTGGTCTTCCTTTGCATGGGAGAAACAAACACTTACGGTGAGCGAGAAGCTGAGGGCAGGGTTTTCCACTACGACTTTTTGAAATCATTCAAATTAAAAAGGGCGGCTGGACCGAATCCAATCCACAGCGAGTACTCAAAGCTGCGTCTGACATGTTTTCTCGCTGAACAGATGAATGAAGCTGCTCAGCAAGCAGCGCTTAGTTACGACATGGAAGCCTGCCGACAAGCTGGAGTGAAGCCCACTTAAGTGTCATACTTAAAGGAAAAAACAATCCGCTTGACCTGTCCTCATAAGGAGCAGTCGCAGAGAAAACTTGTTGTTGCAAGCTTCTGGATCATTTCACCGCACGTCGGCTAAACAGTTTCCTAAACGATTGTTTATGTATTCCGGCTGAACAGCATGGATTTCGTATAGGACGTTCCATTTCCATGGTGTGTTACATACTGCATTAGGAGGTGTAATGCGCTGTAATTGTTGCAGACAAAAACAGGCGCTCTTCGTTTTACTCGTAAACTTTAAATCGACGTTCCATATGGCATTCAGAAACAAAATTCTTAACAAGTTTGCAGAATGCGGAGTTTCACAGAGAATACTGCATATAATTAGGGTGATATCACAGAAAAATTTGGTGAGCGCATTTCTGTATGCCTCCGACTCGTAGCTCATGGACACAACAACTTTAGCTTCAGGCCAACTGCGAGTGATCTCGTCCATGAACGGTCAAACCTTGTCAGAGGACATCACAGAGTGCAGCAAGCGGTGGTTGTGAATGCGAGAATACGTACACTCTTCAAACTTTCCTTGCACACCGCACTGGCCCTGCTGGAAACAAAAATAGCCCCTGTTGCTGCCTATCCAATCGAAATTATTTGGGAACGTCTTTCATCGAAGCAGCTCATTCGTTTTAAAACGCACCATGGGCCTGCTCGTTCATCGTTGAGCAGATGTGTCTCTTCTAGCCAATACGCCGCAATTTGTAGAATTTTAAACGCAGATTTAAGCTCCCTGTCACCTCCGCCTACTCGGCTACTCGTTAGGACATAACATAAATAGATAGCATAGATCGATACTGATCATACAAAACGGGGGCTATAAATAATAAAGCCTGAAAAGACTGATTAAAATAAACCGGCGCAAAGTTACACGTTTTGCAGTACATAGATTATAAATTACAGTACATAAAATGTATGAAACAGTAGGTCTGTATTTGCTAAAACCCAGATGCATCTGCACAAGATGTGGTGCAATATGCTTTAGACAGCATGCGGCGTCATGCACCGCAGTGCCGTCGTTGGGTAATTTGCCCATTCGGGTCTACCGATCTTAAAATTTTCTGAGTTCATACGTTCAACAATACATTTGTGCTATAATGTATTATATACTGTAATATATATATCAGTAAGCCTTTATAATTTGTAAGTAATTAGAAGTAAATAACAAATCAAACCCTTACAGGCGTCTCCTCGAATACCAGTGGACCAGAAGCATATAAGGAAATTTGTAAAACGCTTTTCAGCTGAAAAGTTTAACATGAATTGGTTTGATGACGTACAGGCAGAGGTTAGTACGATTTGCCTAAGATACTAGATTCTTGTTTTGACATTAATGATTCGCTAACGTGTACTATAGCTTGGGTACGCGCCTACAGTTATTTTGTTGCATAACACCGAATAGCCTGTGACACAATATAATTTGGACAAATAGTTTTGCGTCATATTTGGCGTTCTATAGTTATTGTAGTACTCGAGTGTTTCAACACCAGAAAACGCGTGTATCGACTGTGTTCTGAATCCACAGGCTTTGCTGTGCCTTTGATTTGTTTAAGCAATCTGATTAATTTACGTTATACGCTCTGCCTAACATGAATTGCAGCGTGGTTGCACGCTAACAGTTATCCCGTTGCAGTTTTACGTCTAGTACTAGCTTTAAGCACTAGTCCAGGCAGTTGTTTCCGTGCACAAAGCGAAGTATGTCCACGCCCGCTTTCGTATTTTAACCAGCACGTTTAATACGTAAACCCGTTATTACTTTTCCATCGCGGGGATTTGCACGATACCCTGTTTTTTTTATAAATGTTCACGTCGCCTGTTTTTTTTATGTGAATGTATATATCTAATGCCCTCAGGGGAACAAATCAATTCAATAGCATGGGTAATTTTTCCTGGCGGAAAGCTCTGCCAAGGAAAATTAATTAGGTTAAAGTGATCATTTTACAGGAATGCGATCAGTTTTAGTAGTATTATAGTAGTATGTCTGATATCAGTATCTAAAGGCAATTGCGGGCGCAAGACACGAAACATTACCTGGCGTTAACGAGATGTTAGCTGGTTTTGCCCAAATCATTTTGAGGTTTATCATTAGAATGTCAAAGGCAGGTGATTATTTCAGGCAATTTTCGTTTAGCGACTGTTGACACACAGGCTCAGACACCTCTCCATCTTCCTCTTGCTTTCCTTACACTAACCACTATTAAACACTAATCAGAACTGATTCGATCTCGACACATTCAAAATACACCTTGCTACTGATAGCTTGTAAACACACCTATCGTTATATGAAATAGTTTAATTAATATTCTGAAAGATGCAAGTGAATTACGAGGATTATTAATTAGGAGATATAATAATTGATGAACAATATAGTAAACAATTCAGGGATAAAAAAAAGACCAATCATTTCGCAAAAAAGCAATTTTTATTTTTTAGTTTGCTTCATTGCTCGCTAACTAAAAATATCATTTTTTCGAATCCTGCGTAACAGATATCGATTCCGTTGCAGAGAATACATTATTATCTATTCACAAGTTTCTTTATCGGATTTGCGTATAGAGTCCAAAGTACATAAAGCAGATTCAATATTTATACCGCTAAGGACATAACGTGTAGGGAATGTTATACATGAACGATAACTAACACCCTAATTATGTATAAAAAATGGTTAGCCGACCAGCATAGTAAAAACTTACTAACTCATGCGCCTCATATACCGGCAAGCGTTAACCGGTTTAAAATATTGAAAAATGTAGATGGTGGGTAGACGATGATAACATGGGCGACGTTAAAATACAGCGTCCTGGTAGATACTGTATATACTCTATCATACGTCAGAAACAATATCTACTGGCAGTATTAAACATCTCCTTATTTTATATCTTTTCATGCATTTTCATAGCCGTGTCCCAGAAGAAGACAAGTCTCAAGCCTGCTACCTTGTTCTGATACCCACTGATAAACTGGCATTACGCTAAGATCCCGGGCAAATGTATCTTTGCTTTATGTTCTTGACTCATCTTTTACGCAAAGAGACAGAAGACTACCTGTATGGGCCTGAAATTAGGGGTAAGATGCTACAGATGTTGTCCGGGTAATGGCCAAGGCGACAGCTAGGCTATTACTATAAAGCAGTTTTGCGCAAATCGCATAGTTTTGCGTACTGGCGCGAAACCTTTGTATGACATTTTTCTCACAAAGGAAGAGAATTTTCACAGTGGGAAACGTGACCTAAAAAACAAGAAAAACGAGAGAGTAACCGAAAGCCCTATAAAGGTGCGAATTCTAATATTACAGAAGATATAAATTTGCACATTAAACGATGGATCAGTGAGGAGTTTATACTCAAGTCATAAATCTGTCGACCAACACTCCTAAAATCGGGGAAAGGCGCAGAGGCAAGAGAGCAACCTGAAGCCCTTAGTTGGCCAGGGAAAATCTTTGTCGCAGGTAAGCTGAGAACATTTAGCTGTCATAGGAACTTAATCTACGAAGTTAAGGTGAAGCAGATAGTGAGTCGAAATGGAGCTTTCACTAAGCAGAAATAAAGTAAGTTTTGATTAGGATTTGAAGAAGTTGAAGAAGGAATTGCTAAACGACGCGGTTAACAAGGACTCCGTGTGCTGCAAAACGTCCCGGAACACGGGAAAGTGATATATATATATATATATATATATATATACTGGAGGTCGCTTGCAAGGCTGCAAATACTTCAGCATATTCTGTAATCGAAAAATCAATTCTGTAAGCGAAGGCATAGATATTGGAAAGCAAAGAGGGCGTGAAAGCTAGAAAACTCCGTAGCAAAAATTTCTAGTTTTGCTGCTTGTTTGCACTGCTTGAACTTCTAAATCGACTGGAACAGTAAACAATAAAAGAACCGAAGTATTGAGGATAAAAGGAGCGGGAATCGGTCGGGGCTTACGGCGGTGCTGAGTTGACCCAGAAAATTAATGGCGGATGCGAAAGTAGTGGTGCGAAAAGCCACACAACTAGATGAAATACAGCCAGAGACTGTGAAGCACTTTCTAGCCAATGAAATGGAAATATAGCTGGATAAATAGCCACAAAAATCCTTCTACTTTACTTTTGGTTAGAGGTTATTTTTTGAAAGAATAAAAATAGGCTAGGCTGGTACTGACGTTAAAGCCTATTGGACAATGGGGTTCGCACAAGCTGTTCTGCCTCCTCAGTATAGTGAGTTTTATTTTTCTTAACTTTTTTTTTTAATAAAAAATGCTAAATAGCGAGGTGACGGAAAATACTACTTGCAGGAAAAAGTTTAAGTTTAGGAGGGGTTGGTGGATTCCTTTGCCCGTAGGATTTATTCAAAAGCACGGCTTAAAGAAACACCGAAAGACGTAAAGTACCAGGGTCTCTATTTCGCTATTCCTTTGAACGTAAAAACGCCTTCGATTCTATAAACTGAGACTTGATTTTGGACACCGTGGAACGGAAGAAGATATTCCCATATCCCTGACGCATTATTGCCAGCTGCTTAAGTGCTTGAAAGATCCCGGTATGAAGTGATGGCTTTATACAAATCTTTATAACGCGACCAGCCTTGTAAAATCTCGTGAACTACCTGATGCTTAGACCACTTATGCTGAATAACTATGGATAGTACCGAATGAGGGCAATTTGGCCTTGGTGATCATTGCCTGACTGTCTGATACTTAGGAATGAGGCTTGATAAGGGTCCAACTGGGACTCGCCATGTCCCCCAACTGGGCCTTAGCGGGTTGATGCGGTAAGTTAGGGGTAAAGAGGCTATTTGCCTCAGTAGCGAAATTTACAGTCTCCAACGCAGCCCTCGGGCGGATGAAACAAAAGAAATAGATTTAAGCGGATATTCACGCTCCGTATAAGTGTTCGGTGGTGTCTTGATCCCCGTCGCTGCGGACATGAGTACAACGGTGATTTAAGACACTGAGGCTGAGAAGGGAGAAGAAATATATAAAGCTTCGACGCCACCTGATGGATGGATAGGGAGAACCCTTCGAAAGTGTATAAAGTGTAAGGCTTTTCGAAAATATTAGCACGACAGTATAGTTTTGGACAGAAAGGATAATACTAGAATATCAAATATTAGTGTGGAATGGATTTCAAAGAAGTGACCCACTGCTTGGCTTAGGTTCTCACCGCCCACGGATGTTTCCTCCGAATGTCTTCTGCGAATAGGAAAGTCGATAAACGACTTGCGCCTCATGGTAAGGCTGGTATGTATCACTAAGTGACTCACACACTAGACCAGTGTACATTCTTCATGGAAAGAAAGGCAAAAGTCGGAAGCAAACTGGGCCGCCCGTCTGGAACCGACGCCATGATGAACCAGATGCCCCAAAGTAAAGAGGGCTGGACAGCAATATTCGAGTGCGTGATGAAAATCATAAAGTTGAAGTAAAAATAAGAAACAAAACACCGGTAGAAAATATTCTCTTCAAACCTTTTCTCGAATGAAAAAAAAAATAATAGTGAGGCAAATATTGACGTAGGACCAGGGACAGAGAAAGATGCAATTTTGTCGAGTACTGAAGTAAGAAAATGTCGGCTAAAGTCCCACAATGCTGTACAAAATATGTAGAAATGACACCATTTGTGTTTAAACGAAAGTTATATATTAAAATGCCCTTCGAAAAAGTGCAGTTGCTCACAGTAGATCTACGAGCGTATCCTCCGGTATGTGGTATATTTCCAGAGCGCATTAAGTAAATATTGGCTTTATGAGATGAGACGGGAAAGTCGATGTTATATTGAGATAAAGCCCATCTTTAAGTTAAGTAGGAAGAATGTTTTTTATGGACAGCAAAGACACCTTGTCTTTAGTTTTACCTTTTGAATGGACTATTCTACCGACGAGAGTTCGCTAGCTTATTCAACAGGTCTCAACCGAAGTTATTGACTTGAAAGACTGCCGAAAATCAACGGTTGATACAGTTGTTGTGTAGCCGCGAAGTCAAAGAAAGCTCCTATCAGCCAACCCGATTAATCTACGATGGGTGTATTTAAATAATCTAAAGAACTCCTAAAAACGAATGTACATATGACCATGTTGATGTTGATTTTCACGAATCAGAAGTTAGAGGCATTTTGTTGAAGCGCGTGCATTACAGAGCACAATAACTTTAGGTATACCTTTAGATCAGCAAAGTCAAACAGATATTCTGTCAAGATGCTAAAGCCAAAGACTTTTTTTTCCTTACCTTCCTTAAATAAAAAGCAGCCAGCTGCCTTCCATTCTTCATTGACAAACCTTTGCTGCGGATGTAAAACTCCGAAGGAAGAATGATCATTGGTTCGTCCACTATGCTGAGCACTTAATATTGCCTAATTGCCCAAATCAACATGAATTAAGTAAGTTTCTGATTGCATCTTTTTGGAAAGGTAAAACCATGACAAAAAGAAGCTGTGTGGTAATTTGTAGTGAACAGCAAGGCATATATCTCTCGGCAAACCTACTATCATTTTGTATAGAAGAAGCTTCAAATTGTTCAAATCGGCAGTTTTGGCTTTCTGGTCCAACCTTTTCAGTCACTTAGGTTAAAGCAACTCAAACATAGGTTCGGTGTATTTCGCTGTCACGATTAGCCTGTCGACAACAGTTACTGCAGAGTTAGTCTGCTCAGATTCGAATTATCACTTTCGTGCTCAATATGAAAAATATTTAATTTCTCAGTAAATAATGTAAAACCCAAACTTTTTGACCAAATAGGTTGACTCTGAATCTGTTTCCATTGAAGGACGGTGCAGATTTATTTTCTTAGCGGTTAGTGATATGCACAGAAAGATAAAAAATCATCTTCACATTCTGTGAGATTCAGTCATACTGGCCGTGTTGGCGTCCTATACATCTCTAATGCACTCGTATTCCTTCTTTGTAAACTTCTGTCCGAGAAAACGAGGTATTGCTGGTTCAAGCCACACCAATGACATCTACTAAACGATAGATAAGGTTAAATAAAGGAAAGATCTTTTCCCTAAACACTTCTATTATGGCCCACTGTTTTAAGTGGGTTGTAAGTCAGATTATGCTTCATTAAAAAGCTACATCTAAATTGCGCCTCAGGTTTGTTTTTATATTTGTAATACAAAAATACGCATATACGTCTATGTATTAGTCATGCTAGTATGTATTAGTCAAGCTTTGGCTTTTGTGTTAGCTCTTAGAGCTATTTTTTTTTCTGCGTCTAATAGTCGTAGAGGCATCATTTTGTCGTCCATAATAATTTTCGAGTCGGAATCTGTTATTCTGACTACGTGTAATTCGGTTGCAAACGATATGTTAAGGGACACCAAGAAGCCATATTTTCCGTGCTCTTTACAGTGCTCATGGAGCATCCAGGCTTCAGTCATTGATAAGACCTCATACTTTATCTCGATGGTATTGGAGTTTTGCAGCTTATCTTGTCTGCCAGTTAATGAATTGTTTGTTGGCCGCAGCCAGGCCATCTTCCAGGTCCAGACCACATTTGAGCAAGACTCTTGGGCATGGCATCCACACATGACATACTTATTTCGAGCTCGTTATTTTTTTTGACCTAGACAAAAGGTGAAACAAAGTAGGTGTAAAAAATACTTTTTTTTACGCTGGTTCCAAATGGTATGTAGCAGTTAACCAAAATGGGAAGGTAGCAGTTGAAGAAGCCTACATTTTTTCACGAACTTAATGTTAGGTTATTACAAGAAAATCTGGTGGACTCAGATCCGGCAGAATCCGGTAGATTAATTTTGGTTGCTAAATATTCCAATCTTCTGGCAAGCTTTGACAGAAAATCGGTTAAGATTACTCCAGAAATTTAGAAAAGAAGCATCTTTTAGTTTCACCGAATCGGGGCTAATATTTGGGTTCCGCCGAGAGCCATAACATTGTGGAAATTCATCGAAGATTGCCAAAAACATTAAGCAAGGAGTATGCGATCGTCACAGACGACGCATGGTTCAATTTTTATCACAAGCAGGAGAAGGACCAGGCGAAAGAATGACTTCGCTCTGAAGAGAAATCGAGTTTGGTGGTAAAATCGAGCCGATTCAAACGTAAAATTATGGAAGTACTTAAACAATAGGTATCAGGGGCATCTGCTACCATGTATACTTGCCGGAAATGAAATAGTGTAGTATATATATATGTGGTGTTCATCTCAACCTACTAGCACTACCTACGATCTACACGAATTGGACATGGGCTTTTTTAAGAAAAATGCGCTGTGCAAAACATTGTTCAAGAATACAAAAATGATAACGTACTTAATTATACGAATGCAACGTACTATGCAGGTTGTGGAACAAATGCAAGAAGCAAAGTTCTTCGGCGCATTCAAAAAGAGTTCCTATTATATACGACTGCTCATCGAACTCGAGTTAATAACAGAGCCGCGCGAGCCTAGCCTTAAATCGGACGAAGATCTAGATTCCGTGGGATTATCGCTTGGCATTTGCTCGTACGGCAGCGGAGACGATTCAGCCAGCCTTAATAGTTTAGAACCAGGCAGCGACGAGGTCGAATTCTTGACGCCACCACCAGACGAACTGTTGGCAGGAAGCGCAACAGCGCCAACGCTGCCGCTAACAGGCGACAGCGCGGCGGCAGAAAGCTACCTTTGCGCAGCTATTTACAATACGGGAATTGTGCGACGTGGTGCGTCGACTTACGCACTGTATGCGATTTCCGTGACGAAACTCGAACCCAATCAGATGGAGGCCAAGTGGTGCGTGTTTCGTCGATATTCAGACTTCTATGAGTTCCACAGCAAGCTTCAGAGGCAGGTAGGTGTAAACTGTGATAGTGACTGAAATGCTTATTATTAAATATAACGCATAATATATATA